>NW_007041104.1:9312-104459 GCF_000164805.1 Carlito syrichta
TAGGATAGATATTTCTTGTTGATGGAGTGAGCCTTTTATCATTATGTAGTGGCCCTCTGTATCTTTTTAAATTTTTGATAGCTTAAATGATATTTTGTTAGGATCGCAACTCTTCCTTTCTTTTGTGTTCCATTCGCCTGGAAATTTGTTTCCCATCCTCTTACTTTGAGTCTGTGCATGTCCTTCCTAGTGAGATGGGTCTCTTGAAGGCAGTATATTGTTGCCTGGTGATATTTTATCCATTCTATGTCTTTCAGTGGTGCATTTAGTCCATTCACATTCAGGCTAATTATTATTATTATTATTATTATTGAGTTGGAGTCTCACTCTGTCGCCCAGACTGGAGTGCAGTGGCTGCTCCCAGCCACCACAACCTCGACCTGCTGGGCTCCAGTGATCCTTCTGCCTCAGCCTTCCAAGTAGCCGGAATTACAGGCCTGCACTACCATGCCCGGCTGATTTTTTGATTTACTGTCGAGATGAGGTCTCACTGCCCAGGTGGTTCTCAAGCCCGCGGGCTCAGGCAATCCACTCACCTCAGCCTCCCAAAGGCGCGGGATTACAGGCTGAGCCACCGAGCCCGGCTCAGGCTAATTATTGAAATGTGAGACTTCATCCCTAACATACAGTTCTTTTAGAGTTGTTCTTCCACTTGGTTTATTGTCTTTCTTTTGTTTTGGGGATTGGTTCATATGTATTTTATTCTTTTTCCTGTATTCTTGTGAAAAATGTTGCTCTTTTTTTCCCTTTTCTTCTGTTTTTAGTACTTTCTTAAGTGTTTCATGTAGAGGTGGTTTGGTGGCAGTGTAGGTTCTTAGGAATTGGATATCTGGGAAAGATTTTAATTCTCCCTCACTGATGAATCTTAATCTGGCAGCGTAGGTTATTCTTGGTTGAAATTGTTTATCTTTTAGGACTTTTAAGATAGGGCTCCAAGTTCTCCTAGCCTGCAGGGTTTCTGTAGATAAATCTGCTGCTATTCTAATTGATTTTCCCTGGTAGGTAATCTGACCTTTTTCTCTTGCTGCCTTTAGAATTTTTTCTTTTATCCCTACTTTGTTTAGGTCTAGGAGTTGGTTTTCTCATTTGTTGTCTTGCAGGGGTTCTCTGGATCTCTTGTGTTTGAGTTTTTGCATCATTGATTAGATAAGGGAAATTTTCTTGAATGATCTCATGGAAGGTTTGTTCCAATGTGGTCTCTGTCTCTCTTTCTGCCTCAGGCAGACCAATTACTCTTAGGTTAGGCCTCTTGAGGTAATTGCTCATCTCTTGAAAGTTTTTTTACTGTCTTTTTGAGCTTATTTTCTGTGTTTTTGAGAGTCTGGGTTATTTCTATATTTTGGTCCTCAAACTCTGAGATTCTTTCTTCTGCTTGGGTAATTCTGCTTTCCATGCTTATCAGTTTATTTTTTATTTCATTCACAGTATTCTTTATTACTGTTATCTCAGATATCAGCTCCTTTCTAGTTTCTTCTTGAGTCTCTTCAATTCTTTTTAATCTCTCCATTAATGTCTTGATGTCTAGGGTTGTATTTTAAGACCATTCATTCTGGGCGGGGCTCTTCGTTGTTTGCATTCCAAAGTCAATTTTCTCAGTGTCTGCCCTCCCAGGAGTCTGGGAGAGACCCATATTCTTCTTTTGGTTTTTCTTCATTTGAGTAGATTTTTCTCTCTCGTCTCTTAGTGAATCAAGTTCCTGAGATCTAATCTCCAGCCTCTCTCCTCTGTTTCTGTTGCAGGCAGTTAGCTTGTTGCCTAGGAGATCTGTGACACTAGTCTCTATTCAGAGTAGGGGAGGGGCTTTGTCTCCTGTTAATGACATCACTGTGGGAACCGAGGTGGAGGCTCTGATAGGTGGGCGGGGCGATGCGATGTAAATATGCCTTGAAAATGGCAGAGGTAGCAGTTTACTTTCACTTTTAAGGGTGCTCCTGTGGGTCTCCAGGTGGGACTAGCTGCACAGCTGAGTGCTGGATCTGGGGTGCCTCCAGCTGGCTAGGGTGGAGGAGAGGGTCAGGCGTTCCCTCCTCTGGAGCTGGATGCCTGCACCTGTCTTGTAAGAGCACATCTATTTACAGTATGGTTTATGGAACATTTTAAGGCCAATGTTGAGACCTACTGCAGAAAAAAAGATTTACCTTTTTTTCTGAGGTAGGTTCTGCCAGCTTGGGGTTCTACCCCCTTACACAGGCTTGTGGTCACTCACGCTGTGTGTCTCAGCCAGGGTGGGCCCAGGGCTTCCAATCTCCAAAGCTCCAGAGGGCAGGTGGTGTCTCTGTGTTCCTCCCAGAGCACTATAGCCAGAAATGGGACCAGTATCTCTAAGGGGCAGGCACTCAGAGCCTCCCTGCATGACTGGCAGCTTCGCACTGGGTGCTGGTTGTGATGATGTAGTGTAGCCGGGGGTGGAGCTGGGATCCGGGATTTGGGATTCCCCAGCCGGCCGGAATCACATATAGTGGAGCAGCCGTGGTCCGGCTGCAATGTCTGGCCCTGCGTGGGACCAAAAGTCCCCAAGCCTCGTACCAGTGTGGCTGGAGGTAGGCAGGGGGTGCAGGAAGAAAAGTAATAGTCTTTTGGGGAAACTCACGTTCAGAGAATCTCAGGGATCCACCTATGCAGTCGCCATCTTCAGGTCGCCTCTGAGTAGTTATATTTTAAGGTAAATCTTTTTTTCTGAGGTAGGTCTCAACAGTGGACTTAAAATGTTCAGTAAACCATACTGTAAATAGATGTGCTCTTACAAGACTGTCAGTCTGTTCTTTGCTGCTTTAAAGTCAGGCATAGACTTCTCTGTAGCCATGAGAGTCCTAGATGGCATCTTAATCCAATACAAGGCAGTTTCATCTAAATTGAAATTCTGCTTTTTAATATAGTCACCTTTAACAATGATCTTGCTAAATTGCCTGGATCTAGCTACATTGCTACAGCTTCCATATCAGCACTTGGTGTTTCTCCTTGTACTTTTATGTTATGGAGATCGTTTCTTTCCTTAAAAGTTATAAAATAGCTTCGACTAGCTTCAAACTTTTCTTCTGCAGCTTTCACAGAATTGAATAGAGTTATCAACCTACTGTGGATTAGGATTTGGCTCAAAGGAATGCTGTAGCTGGCTTGATTTTCAGTTTGCATCACTAAAATTTTCTCCATATCAGCAATAAACTATTATTTTAAAAAATCATTTGTGTGTTACCTGGAGTAATACTTTAAATTTCATTCAAAAATATCTTCTTTGTAGTTACAACTTGGTCAACTGTTTGAGCAAGAGCCCTAGCTTTTGACCTGTCTCAGCATTTTTTTTTTTTTTTTTTTTGAGTTGGAGTCTTACTCTTGTTGCCCAGGCTGGAGTGCAGTGGCATGCTCACAGCCACCGCAGCCTCGACCTGTTGAGCTTAAGCAATCCTTCCACCTCAGCCTTCCAAGTAGCTGGAATTACAGATACACATCACCAGGCCCGGCTAGTTTTTGTGGTTTATTGTAGAGACAAGGTCTCACCAAGTTGCCCAGGCTGGTTTCAAACCCCCAGGCTCAGGCAATCCTCTTGCCCTGTCCTCTCAATGTGCTGGGATTACAGGCTGAGCCACCATGCCTGGTTCTATCTCAGTTTTTGATATGCCTTCTTCACTAAACTCAGTCTCCTTTCTTGCTTTTAAATTAAAGTGAGAGATATGCAACTCCTTCTTACATTTCAAAGCCATGGTCAGGTTAATAACTGGTTTAATTTTAATATTATTGTGTCTCAGGGAATAGGCCCATGGAAAGGAAGGGATTATGGGGATATGGCTGGTTGATGGATCAATCAGAACACACACACATTTATTAAGTTTGTCATCTGATATAAGTACAATTTGTGATGCCACAAAAATAATTACAATAGTAACATTAAAGATCATTGATCACAGATCACCATAACAAATGAGCAAGTTTGAAGTAATGCATAAATTACCAAAATGTAACACAGAGACATTATGTTAGCACATTATTTGGGAAAAAATAGCACCAATACACTTGCTCAATACAAAGTTGCCCCAAACTTCAATTTGCGATATCTGTGAAGGGTAATGTAGCAAAGTACAATATAATGAGTTGTGCTTAGCCAGTTTTCTAGCTTGCAAGTAAACAGTTTTCCAAAAAAAAAGAATTTATACTGAAACTTGGAATCAAGAAGTTTAAATGTAGTCTTACTTAAACAATATCATTACATCTACTAAAACCATAGGGAATATACAGAGTTATCTTTAAAGCAAGATTATAAGTTTATTTCAATTAGCACAAAGTTATACATTTTTATCAAAAATATTACACAGACTTTAAAAATACAATTTGCAAATCTGATATTCATGAGCAAAATTTTAAAGAATGTTTAATTTTGAAAGATCCTCTTGTATCTTGAACCAAGGCTTTTTCCTCCTTTTATTTAACTACAGTTATAAAAGCTATTATTTAGTCTTACTTGTTCACATTTCTTAAAGGAAAAGAATCACAGTTAATTTAACGTTTTCTTTAGACATTTTTAGCTGTTTATCTGAATTAGATATTCTTAGAGTGTTCACCTAATGACAAATAGATGGCTTTTTCTTGATCAATGCACCTTCTGAATTTTCCAAGTGAGGGGGAAAAAGAGAAAGAGAAAAACAGAAAAAAGTGAAAGATATTTTGGCTTTAGGCAAATATAAAATAAATTGATGTTGTTTGGGTTTTTCGGGTGTAGTTGAAAAGGAAAAAGATAAGGGTCCAAGAGATCTGGGTGTGGCCCTGGTAATGGGAGAGAAAAATAAGGTTGTGTGAAAAATGTGACAAGGTAAGTGTTAGATAAAGACAAGGTCAGAGGAGTAGGATTTAGATGGATTCCTAAGAGAAACAGTCTCAAGTTTTTTACACTTTTCATGTACCCTTTTGTATGTATTTACTACAGCATTCATAACAAATTACGACAAACTGTGTGGCTTAAAACAGAAATGTCTCAAAGTTCTAGAGGCTAGAATTCTTCAATCAAGGTGTCTGTAGAGTCATGCTCTCTTCTGAGGGTCCTAGGGAAATCAATTTCTTTGCCTCTTCCAGCTTCTAGTGGTTGCTAAAAGCATTACTCCAATGTTTGCCTTTGTCTTCATAGGGTTGTTTTCCCTCTCTGTGTCTCATCTGTGTCTCTGTATTTAAATCTCACCTACCTTCAATTATAAACATACTAGTCAATGGAATTTAGGGTACAACTACCATCACCTTTAACTTGATCGCATCCGCAAAGATCTTATTTTCAAAGAATGTCACATTTGTGAGCATTTGGGATTGAGATTTAAACATATACTTTTGGGGAGATAAAATTTGAATCATCACACTTTTGTTAGAGGTTAACTAGTGTTGACTACCAGTGCTAGAAGTGACTAGTGGGGAACTATGTTAGAGTTTCCAATTTTTAGAAGCTATTATCATAGTAGTAAAGGAAAGCAAACAAATTTTTGATCATAATTTTTCTTTCTATTCCAAGGCACACAATTTAAGAACAATCTTGTTCTATATCAAAATATCCACAAAGGCACCAAAATAATTTCAAATTGTCTGTAGATGGATTGGGCCATTTGGAAAGATAAACAAAGGCATTAGCATAGTTTTATGTATACCTGATAAAAGTAGTTTCCAATCTAACAGACTGGGGTAGGTGTCATGGGTGAGAGGGAGATTACACCATGAGAAATATACAGTTGGTCAAACTAATTCTAGTCTAACTTTCCATCTACAGAGTCTTTGCTTTTTGTTTGTTTGTTTGTTTGTTTGAAGGAAGAAATTATTAGAAAGGTCTAATGAAACACTGAGATAAAGAAGTTTCATACAGAGGAGAGTCCTCTATGTTTTTAAAAAGATGACCTGAAGCAAACTTTTCCACAGAGTACTTGACTGAATAGACTCTCTTCTCAGCCCCTGAAGCTTGTTAAATGCAGATCTATCAGCCCCTTCCTATAGACTCCCTTTAACAGAAAATGTATGACACATAAAATAAAGAGCAAATGCAATCACAAGCTTCAGAGCTTATGAAGCCAAAATTGACAAGAGAATACCCAAATATGATCAAAACACTATATCCTGAGAAAAATAGCAAATCTGACATTAAATGGCTCAGTGAGATCATCAGAGCCCAAGTTCAGCCTGAAATTTGATAATTTCAGAGGGCCGGGCTACATCAATCATGGAGACACAAAAACATTCAGATATACATATGCAGTGTTATCTAGTTGAGGGTCAAAATCCATAGCAATGAAAGTCTCAGAAAAATCTTGGTAGAATCTACAAATTGTAAAAATCTAATTAGCTAAAGACTACCAATGACCAGCTAGTGGTCAGGCAAGGTCAGATTTAGTAACTTTCAAAAGGAACTGTAAAATGTCAGTGAAAGAGCAAGTGAGAGAGAGAGAGAGAGAGAGAGAGAGCACGAGAGAGAGAGAGAGAGAGGAGGGAACTATGTCATGTTACTCAGCTAGTGATAGGAGGGAAATGACTTTTGCAAACTTGAGTTTCTGCTGAAGAATTTTGAAAAAACAAAGAGCCAATTCTGAATTGATGTTCTCCCTAAAGCAGAATTAGAAGTGGGGTTTAACTAGAGAGTGGGTGCTATCCTGAAATTAGGTCAATTTAGTTATTGAGTATCCACAACCATATATTAAAATAGCAAAGAGGGTCTGAGTATCTTTGGGAAGAAATCAGTAGTCAATGAACAGTTGCTAATTCATTTTACAACTGCTGCATAAACATGGGAGAAATGTTTCCTCTTAACTTTGTCTCTGCTTCCTAATTATGGGAAGGCTTGCACTGATTTTTTTCTCTTGAGTTTGTACTGATTTTTTTTCTCCTTAATTCTGAGTAGATTTTGGCTCTTTTGAATAATAATATTAAAAATACTTATTAGTTTGTTTTTAATTTTTAGATGTACTATCTGAACAAAGTAACAGAGTTTTAATAATGTTTGTAAAAGATATTTAACATGTTGTAAATCTAATGATAAAATGTGTTATTGTACAGTTGATAGAAATACGGAGGTAGCAGACAAGGAAGGAAGTATAGAAATATTAATTTCTTCATTAAGAGATACAAGAAATAAAGCTTTAGTTCGATTCTTAAAAGTAATAGAGTTAGTAAGAACTGATATAAAGATAATATAAATAGGAAATAAAATTTTCATAATACATTTTACTTAATGTAATTTGCCATCTTTCATATCTGGAAGGAGAAATATTAAAGACTCAATTAATTCATTAATGAGAAAAGTGGACTTATTATAGAGATAACAATCAAGAAACTGACAGAAGAAACACAAATACTTCTGATTGTTTGCCTTTGGAGCTTGAAGCTACTGGTGAGTCTTTATGGCAGGAGACTCTGGCCTTTGTAAAGTTCACAGTTTGTTATGGTGATGATGATTACTTTCCATTGTTTTAACCCAGTGTATGTAGAATTTTGATAATTAAAAAAGTGAATGAATTATATGAAAATATTTAATCCTTTCTAAGGTATCCCCATAGAGATTTGCATAAATGGAAAAACATGATCATTTTTGGATTTAAAGTATAGATATCAGAAAGATGCCAACTCTTTATACATATATACAGAGTTCCTAAAAAATTGATTTTTGTTTTGCACATATGGATCACCTATAAAAACTAAGCTCTATATAGAAAAATAGATGTGCGAATATTGTCAAGAGAAATAATAAAGAAAAAATATAAGGGTAATTTTTCAAAATCAATATTAAGCATACACTAATTGAAACTATTTACTGCAATCACAGAGATAGAAAAAAAAACAACAGCATGTCATGAACCTAGGGGCAATAAAAAACTTGGTAGATACGTGTATGTTCAACTTGTGGTTCACAACATTGCAGGGAAAAGTGTATTTTTACTAAATGTTGTTGTGATAACTTTCTAGCTTTATTAAGTTGATGAGATTGGATCATTCTCTTACCTATTATGATAAGTTCAAAAGGATCAATATTCTAAATTTAAAGGAATGAACACATAAAAGTACTACACAACTATAATCAATCTCTCACACAAACATTTAATCTTAGAGAGAGGTTTTTCAAAACATGAGACAAAAGTCAAGACAATTATTTTGTTTATAAAAATGTTTAACAACTTTTATAATGAAAACTTACTAAGAAAAAAGAAAACAAAAGCAAAAAGCCCAGAAAAATACTTTAATAGTAAAGATTCATATAAATAGTTCATCTATCATAAAAATGAGGAAGCTAATAAGGGAAAGAAAAAAATCATATAGAAAAATATTCAGGGCACATGAAAGACATACAGAAAACATATCTTGAAAAGAAATTCATTTATTTTTACTATAAAAATCAATAAAACAATTCATTTAGAATTTTGGCAAAGATAAATTATGATATCAATTTGACCCTTATAAAACAGCTTATATCCAACCATTTTAAATCTATAAATCTGAAATTTTATAGAGTTCAACCTAAACGTCATTAGTTTTGGAACAACATGAAAAGAGATACCCTAAATTAGAATACACAGTTTGAATAAAAATGCTGGCAATATTTATCAAAATTAAAATGTATGCAATCCATGACTTAGCAATGAAAGTTCTGGGGGTAGATTCACTTATTTTTAAATCCATTGACACTAATAACAGTATTATTATTATAGCAAAATGAAAACTAATTTTTTGAACAATTTAATGCCTTTCTAACAAAAGAATTATTTTGTTTAAAAATAATTAGGTAAATTGATATAGAAATATCGAAAATCTGCAAAATATACTAATAAAAATGATGATACAGAAACATTTATATCATATATACACACATAACCGTTTTCCTGGAATGACTTTGAAGTTTGCTGAACTCCTATAAGATAAACTTTTGAATCCAGTCTCTGTGGCACAGAACTGATGGCTTGTATTTTTAAGGGAATCTTCCTCTCCCAAATTATTTTGTACTTTCTAAATTTTTAAATATTTATACATTATTCTCATATTTTTAAGAAAAAATGAAACTGAATGTTTATTAAAAATGGAATTATGTACCTAGCTTTGAATATTTTTCTAGCGAAGCACGTACTACTTATTGACTTCATGATACTATGACATTCTTTTGTAATGGACTATTTTTTGTTTTTCCTCACCATTGTCAAAAACTCATTAAAGAAAATCAAGATGCCAAATTCAGAATTATAACTCTAGTAGCTAAATAGGTTTTAGGAGACCATTTATGCTCAATGAAGTACATAGCCATGTTAAAGGAATTCTGAACAACATACAGATAAGATCTATAAATTATAATTTAGAAGAGAAAAAAAAGAAAACACAGACGAAATCCAGAAAATTAATTTGTCAGATCATAATTTTGGTAAGGACTTGATCTTGTTCTTGATAGCTAATGTAGGGCTTTAGCAGCTCTCATATTTTTCATCATGATTATCATCTGTATGAGAGGGTCTTCAAAGATATGTGTAAAGAGATACATCATCAAATGAGGCAAAATAACATATCAATTACTTATAAGAATTTTTGTCTAAGAATGTTGCAGCAGTTCTATATAGAAAGTAGAGAGGCTGGTGTGGTAAAAAATCTAAGTTATTGTTAGAAGTAAACTAGATTTTACTTAGAAAGAAGTATACTCTGTAAAAGAGTGTGAAGAATACTTTAATGTCTTCAACTATAATTTATGTCACTTCAGTAAAGCCATTACACCATACTCAAAAAGTCTTCCTTTTTGTTTTACAGGAAGATTGAAATTGAAATTAATACCTTAATGTAGAAGCATGATGAACTGCCTGTCGGTGAGGTCCGTGCTTGTACTTTTACAAAGTTCAATATCTAGTTCTTCCTTGGTACTATGACTCATCTTCATGGAAATCATTTGTGGCATTACAGAAAGAAAAGGGATGGGATGCTCTTAGCAGTGTATGAAACTTCTTCTAGATTCACATAATATCTGGTACAACTTTACAACTTAGGACAATTTTTATGTTCCCCTTCATATCATTTATTATCTTCTAATAAGAAGGCTAAATGAAAAAGAATGGATGCAGCAAGCAAGTAAAAGAACAGTTTTGACGCTAGAAGAAGTTCATTACTAAACTTGTATACAGGTATTTTGATGCTGCAATACTACACCATTTAGCATTATTGAAGTCAATACTGAATATCTCATTACTATTTTCTTTTCAAGTTACTGGAGTTGTTCATAGCCTTAAAGATGCAAGTTTTATTATTATTCACTTTAGCTGGCTATGTTAAACTAAATAATCTTACTCCTGCAATATTTACTTTCCAGATGTTATATTTTAGTCTCTTGGTCAAAGAAATGTGACAACAGTGATTTCACAGTGCTTTTGATGTGCTATCCTTAATATACGAGTATAATTCGTAATACTTTTTATTTATTAACTTCTAGCTAGTGAGGAAAAGTAAGACGTTTTATGACTGGGAAAAAAGCAGGGAAAATAATTTAGGTTTCCACTTTTTCATTAATAAAATGAGTTGGCAACTCCTGCCAAACCTACCTCATAAAGGTTCTGTGGAGATAAAATGAAATGCAATATGTAAAAATGTCACATAAACTGCATATATATATAAACCTTAAAATTATTAAAAATTGTTATTAATCACGTAAAGTTATGAATTGCAAAACTGATCCCTGATCTTTCCTTGCTTTCTTTTCCTCTTTTTCATTCATTTCATTTCATTGCACTGCAATTTTCTTTCATTATCTTTCTTCTGAACTAAAGAAAGATCCCAAAGAAGTTCCCATTGATCCTATTAGAGTAGTAATACGGCTCTATTTTTCATTAATCTCTTAGGACAGGCGTAGACTTTTTTGGGGAAATAGATTTCAAGAAGGAGCTTTGACTTTCCAAATACTACTCTGTCCAAATCACAGCCTGTTTTCCAAAGTCTAGCTAGTATCAGTTTTTCCTCAACATTTTTCCGAAACGGTCAGTAGAAGACGGTACAATACATTCGATAACATGAAACTGGAACCAGATGTGCATTCTGTAAGTGCCATGGGCAGACATCTCTGCTTGAAGTATGTCTTATCTGGTTCATGTTCCCTTACCCCAATTTCCCACTGAAGTGGTTTTATGTATTTATTTCCCAGATTAAGGAACACAAAGAAATTAAAAGGAAAACACCCTTCATATTATATCAATATGTCTTAAGAGTGGTCATTTGTCCACCTCGTCAAAATCATTCCAGGTGTAGTGTTTCCGTGTTAGGTGGCTACAGAAACAGGAATTTGGAAGATGGGCATTAAGCTAAGCAGTAGTTTAACTACTTCAAGGAACATAAGTAGCACAAGCTAGTCATTAAAAATGTCATTTCTAGTCCCCACTCCAGACATTTCTTGTCACAGAAGATTGCAATAATGAGGATGAAAAAACGATGTTGTTGATGGTGATGATGATGATGATGTTTCTAAATTAATACATTTTGTGTTAAGATGAAGATATTAACAACTAACATTTTTGAGCGGTATTATGTTGGTGACACTAGATTTGAAACTTATATTTTCTAGCTAGAAATCTTTGCTATCAAAATTGTACAAGATGTGCTGTTTTACAGACTAAGTGGCAATACAAATGCCCACACTGTGTAGTTAAAACATTACCTCCTGCCAGTAGAGATGTGGGCTTGCCTTTGCATCAATTTGAGTCATAGTGAAGGGCACAGCAATCCAACATCAGTATGTTTCTCAACTTAAGGGTTCCTCAGGATCCCATGCCAGGTTCCACACTGAAATTTACTCTAATTACTGTGGGTCTTCTGAAATGAGATGAAGTTTATGCCTGTCTCTCCACTGGCTTATCAAAAAGGAGGAAAACAACTTCACAAGACAAATATAAGTATACAAATTGTAAACACAGATAAAGAAAATCCCTTCTCATCATCTGGCCATACCACATGCCAAAGGATAACAAAGAAATATGCATAGTTTCGTCTCAGAAGTTATGATATGCAGATTTTAAAATAAAGAATGCTTACCTTCTTAGTCTAAAACATGTACCTTTTGATAATAGATTTTCCAGAGCTTTTCATAGGGACTAATGGATAGCCATTTATTTATATGTGTTAAAACACAGGGTGCATGCTTCTGATTCTACCAAAGACAGGGAAACAATGATTGTTTCTATTTCCATCTCTCTGTTTCTGTCTATTTCTAATTATCTGTCTATTTAATTATTTTATTTTGTGTGGCTTAGCCCTAGTATTTATTTACAGGTAAACTATATGGAAAACAAGTGATAAATTAATGAATCAAATAGAATTAAAAAAGAATGGAATATAGAATTTAAGTAATTATCAAAAATGGAGCTGTGGCAGATAAAGGACAATTCATTTTTAATTTCAGATGTGACAGTCATATTCATAGCTGACCCTACAATGGACTTCTCCAAGTGTAGAGTTAGTATGGTGATGTGATTAAGTATGTACCACACGAGGAACTGGAACTATTAAAATGTAACCTGGGAAATCCTTTCTACTGGAATGTTGCTTTAAAAACATTAACTCCCTAACATAAACTTGAGGCAATGTAAGCCAGTCTCTGACCTTATGGATGAATCTTGAGCATCTCAGTGTTTGCCTGAAAAAAGAAATGCTTCAATTAAAATAAAAGCCTGTATTATGACAACTCATAAAATTATACTTCTGTTTTTATGTGCATATCATAGCCTTTAATGATTCTTGCTAAACTCTTTGCCTTGATAACTAATTATAAATTATTAACCTTCAAGAGTATCTATCTAATGTGGAAGACTCATGGGATAGATTGTAAAATAAATCCTGAAAGAAAACTGCCTAAATTTCTTATAGTGATATCAGTGCTGTGAGATTCATAGGCAATGACAATGTAAACTAATATATACATATACAAATATGTATAAAATCAGAAAGATCAAATTCTATGTGTTCTTAATAAGAGGGGAACCCCAAAATCCCCAGAATTTGTCAATTCAAAATTGTATATTTATTCTTACATGTTTAAACTTCAGTCACCTTCAAAGTATTCTCTGATGAAATATATCTATTGAGGCTCTTTTTCCACTGCTCAAAACAGTTTTGAACGCATCAATTGTGATGCCTTTCGGTACTTCTGCTGGTTTTCTGTTTCACCCCTTCCACATTAGTAAAACACTTACTTTTGAGGACTTTTTTCTTCTGGGGAGACAAACTAAAAACGTCCCTCTGGGCAAGACCTGGTGAATAGGGAGGGTAGGGTATGAGAGTCATGCTGTTTTTGGTCAAAAACTGCTGAAGACTAGTGCAATATGGGCAGGTGCGCTCATAAATCACTCATCATGAAGTGAACAAATGTATTGGAAGAATCTAAAAAAAAAAAATCATTGAAGCTGAACACAGCCTCTCACAACAACACTAGCTGGTACACTGATGCAGATCGGTTCCTAGAACACTTACCTAGCAGGGAAGACTGCACTACAGAGGGCCTTCCCTCCAAAAAATGATTCTGTTTTTTATTGGGGGGGTCACCCCTCATATACTGCATTATTTGAACCATTGAGTGACTAATTGATTGAGATGAGATTTTTCTACAGGCTGATCTTGAACTTCTGAGTGCAAATGATTCTCCCACCTAGATCTCCTGTGCAGCTTGGGCTACAAGCATGCGCCACTACAATCGGCTAAACGTTTTCTTTTCCTTGAGAATAGGTATTATTATGAGAATAGGTAAATAAGTACACAGTTCATTTTTACCTTCAATAAAATACAAATATCTCAAAATGACCCCACAAAACTACCCATTTTCTTCTATTGACTTTAAATAAGTGTATTGTTTCTGTTTAGGCTCTGGGTACTTTGAAAAAAACTAGGTAAAAGAAAATATATCCAAAGGAAAAAGGATCATTATCAGACTACATTATATTTTATTAATTATATGAGCATGTTATATACATTAGCACATTTATGTAAAATAATATAATTATCTATCATAAGACTATAGCATACTATATATGATCTTATGTATTCTGAATTCATTGTGCTTTCTACTAACTAACTTTAACATTAATTTTTCACCTAGTGATGGCAAATTAAAATTTTCATAGAAAGAAATCACAAATAAGCATCTTAAAACATTATTCAAACAGAATGTCTCAAAATATTGCTAATTTGATGGAGCTCCAATGTACATTTCTTCATTTTTCTTATATTGTGGATACATAATACATTTTCTTGTCATGAATTAAAATTAATTGAGTATTAAATAATAATTTTATCTCTATGTAATTTTATTTTAATTGTCCAGACTTCCAAAATTGAAATATGGATACATAAGATATAGTGACTAAACACCAGAAATCACAGAAATGAAGAAACTACATCAATGACACAAAGCTGCCTTATACAGAGAATACTTAATATATATTTTTAGTGAATATAGAAGGAAACAATGTCTACCCACTATTTAGCAATAACTCAACTATTTCCTTTCCCTCTTTTTAATAAAATTGGAATATTAATACTTTAGCATGATATGTTATCATTTATATATACTTTTTATATAAAAAGTTCCTGCCCTCTTAGCATATCAAACTTATTCCCTGTATTTAAGGAAGGTGTAAATTCAGCCTGATTCTTAGGAAGCAAAAGACATTCGTTTTAGTAAATACTCCTGTAAAAGGAGAGTCCATGTGGATTTTGAACAACTCCAAAAGTGGTCTGTCCTGTTTACTTCTGCAGAAGAATATTTTGCTGGATGACAACATCTTCAAACTAAAATTTTACTTTTTTTCCTAGGTTTAAAAAATAAACTCTAGCTCACAGAAATGTATGGTGTGTTTTACTAGCGTCTGTACCAATGTAAAAAATTCTATAGTTATAGGTTATTGCTTTCCTTCCCATTACACCACAACATTATAGAAATCATGCCCGGGATGATCAAGTGATGATGCAGAGGTGGATTATCCTTGTATGGAAGAGTATATCATGCAGCTGGACTTTGGTGCCACACTGAGAGTAAAACTAAGATAATAAATGCTGCAAAGCACGTAAACAAAGGGAGTCATAAGTATAGTGCCAGTGAAGAGATCCAAAGAGGAAATAAAAACAAGCAAATAAAAGTCGACATTGGCCTATGCTTTTTAATCAGATACCAGAAGTAAAACCTCTGCAGGAGTGATAAATCTGTGGCCATTTAATGACACACAAGGATCTCTACATTCGATCAGGTCAATGTTTATATGAACTGCAATGGAAATCATTGAGCAGGCACCTTTAACCTTGGAAAATAAATCAGCATGCTAGAAAATGTACTTAATTCATTAGTTAGCACATATTCACCAAAACAAGACAAAAAATAGTCAATTGCAGAAAAATAAATCAGTACCTAATTACCCATGTTTTAGATAAGGTTATTTACATTCTACTCATATTTTGTAATATTTTAACATCATACATAAGAGAACACTAAAAGTCACGTTACTGATTGAAACTGCATTTTAAGGCTGCGTAAAGAACCCACATTCCACACAGGGCTTTCAGTGCTGCATAGAAATTACATAGCAAGAGAGGAACTGGAGAACACCTCCCACATAGGAGGTACAAATTATAAATACTTACCTGAATCTCCCTCCTTGTATTTTTTCCAGGATAAAATAAAGTATGCACTTTCTGTTTAATGGAAGAATATACACAAGAAATCTGCTCTTAACATAAAAGTTCAAAATTATTTTCCTCCAGAAGCTATTTTTGTGATGTTCTATATTTTTTTACCATACTTGCGATCTATTAATGTAATGTTTCTCCTCTGGTGTGAAATTCTTTAATCTGGTGTTAAGAGGAATATTAGATTCTCTTAGAAAAACAAGATGATCAGAAAAATTCTGTAAATTGCCAGAGAATATCAATAAATTATTTATTTAAAAAATAAGTGGATTTCTCGTGAAGAAAAGAGGAGAGGATAAAAGACTAGCAAGGGAGAAAGAATGAAAACTGCACAACAGTTGTATAATCTCTTCATACAGAGAAAATAAAATAGGTCGTCTATAAAGTATGAAGTAGGAATTCACATAGTATATAAAATTTCCAGGAAATTGCCCTGCAAATTTGAACAATACGTGAAAATCTCACCATCCCTGACATTCTTCAATGCTTGAAAGGAGGGCCCAGTTAGAACATTTTGTTTATATTTACATTTTCAAATTTCAGTCAGCTGCCTAAATACTCTACAATTCCTTTTAACTGTTTAAAAATTAGAAACGAGGATGCAAACATATTTTTTCCTGATTGTTGTTGAACTTATTTGTACTTATGGTTGGAGACAGTTGAAGACATTTCTGATGTTAACTATTAAGCTAAACTGTTGTCTGTGCTTGAACCTGAAATAATATATCAAATGTTTAGAAGACCAGGAAAGTTTGTTTGCTAATTTGCAATGATAATTGAATCCAGTATTCTCTTGTATTGCTACCAACACAAGTGTCTGGAAATTCAAGTTTTAATAAAAGTTCTCTTTTCCACAGTCTGTTGAAGCAGTTTCCCACTTCACTTAATCAGACTTGTCATTCTCTCTCTAGTACATGATAACTGATTCACAGAGATACTAATGCTGAGAACAAAAAATTACTCTATTGACCTAGCAAAAGTTTCTGTACTAATGTTTTAATACTTTTTGTATGCTGCTTTACTGTGTAATTTTCTTTGAAAATCATTTAAATATTTTATCAAATTATCAAATATTGTGTAGTTCTTATGTCTTCTAGTTAGTTATTTTTGTAAATTTATTTCAAAAAGGTGGAAAACTATTTTAATTATATAATATTTCAGAGTACTAAGCAAAGGATTAGTAAGTGGTATTTATCTTACTCTTTTTTTTTAGCTGACAAAAACATTAAACTATTTATTTAAAATTTTGTAAGTATCCTCAAGGATACAAAAGAAAGCATGAACATAATGAGAAGAAATATGGGAGATATAAAAAAGAACCAAATGAAGCTTCTAGAGATGGAAGATACAGTACACAATGAAATACAGTATACTAGAAGAAATCTTATTTTCTGCATTACTCCGATTCTCTCTTATTTTTTTTTTGTTGTTGTTTGTTTTGTTTTTTTGAGTTGGAGTCTCACTCTGTCGCCCAGACTGGAGTGCAGTGGCCGCTCCCGGCCACCGCAGCCTCGACCTGCTGGGCTCCAGCGATCCTTCCACCTCAGCCTTCCAAGTAGCCAGAATTACAGGTATGTACTACCACGCCCAGCTGATTTTTTGATTTATTGTAGAGATGAGGTCTCGCTGCCCAGGCGGGTCTCGAACCCGCGGCCTCAGGCAATCCACTCACCTCAGCCTCCCAAAGGTGCGGGATTACAGGCTGAGCCACCGAGCCCGGCCTATTCTCTCTTTGGAGATTCATCCAATTGCCACTTTCCCTTCTATATCTATAACATATTCACACTATTTTCACCTTCACTTACTCTTGGTCCTTGAATATTCCGAGAATTCTATCATGGGAACTTTTTCCAAACTGTCATTTCTCTGTCTTTCTTCATGTAGTTTACTCCTACTTACTGTATGGATCTTAGACTGTCAATATAGTCTATGTCACTTCTTTTCTTTATGCTGTTCACTGTGTTGCAGAATCTCTCTGTTTAATCAAATATTTATTGATGTAATTATTTTCAAAATATCCTCCTAGTAGATACATTTACTAATCATCATATCTCTGTCTGGCAGATATTATATGATCTAAAAATAATTGTTGATAAAACAGACTAATATAAGTATGACATAATAAGTGTCTAGACTTTTAGAAAAATTTCCAGGGTGCCTTTCAATTTTTCTCAACAAAGTGTATACCTCATTCAAAATGTTCCATGACATTACTTGTTTATGTATTCACTTCCTTTGGAAGCACTTTTTCTTTTCTTATGATCTGGTTGGTGAACATGCTCCTCTCTTGAAGGAGGCAATATTACCTAGAACAGTGTTTCCAAATATAGCTATGACTCAGAATATCTAAACAATTAAAATATACTTTTTCTGATATGGATTTGATGCCTTCAAATATAGAATTTCCTAAAATTGGGTCATATATCCTATAATGTATACACACACACACACACACACACACACACACACACACACACACACACACTTTTCTGTGGTGATTCTGATGCCATTGATATAGTACTTCAAATCAGAATTATAGTATTGGGCGCACTGCTAAATGTCTTTCCAAACTGGAAAGTCATCATACTTCATACCTTAATTTCCTTAACTCTAAAATATAGAAGTTATACAGCATTGAATATAACGCTATAAAAAAACTTTATATTTCTAAAACTTGACAAAAAGTTTGTTCAACTATTTTTTTCAACAAAATTTGCAGTATAGTTGACCCTTGAACAATACCAGGTTGAACTGTGTGAGTCCCCTTATGTGAGGATTTTTTTTCACCTCTGCCACCCCAACTTCTCCTCTTCCTCCTCCTCCTCAGTCTACTCAACTTGAAGATGAAGAGGATGAAGACCTTTCATCTTCTAGAGATGATGATCTACTGCCACCTAATAAATAGTAAATATATTTTCTTAATAACATTTTTTGCTTGCTTAATTTATTCTGAGAATACAGTATATAATATATAACATACAAAAATGTGTTAATCAACTGTTAATATTATTGGTAAAGCTTTTGGTCAACAGTAGGATGTTAGTAGTTAAGTTTTTGAGAAGTCAGAATGTACATGCAGATGTTTCACTGGATAGGGTTGTCACTCATAACTCCTGCATTGTTCAAAGGTCAACTGTAAAACATTTGCCCACAAATGGCTGAGCTAACAAATAATTCTCTGGATTATTTGTGTTACTTTGAAAGCATATATGTTTCTATTGATGGTACTACCAGCTCTAGTTTCCCATACAATGCGCTGGTTTAAGCTTGCTGTAATTTGGGTGTACAATAGACGTTCCAGTTGTAGTTTCTTTAAAAAGCAGTGATACAGACTTACTTTATATAATAGTCCAAGGCTTTAAACTTTATTATAATATCAAGGAAACATAATTTATAATAAAAATAATTAATTCAAACTAGAATACAAGTCAAATTATTTGCTGGATAGTAGTGCCAAAGACTAGATATCAGTGATATTTACCAAATCCCAAGAGAGGAAGGCACTGACTTGTGTGACTTTTCTCCCCTTATGCAGTCATTAAATGCAAGTAATAAACATGAATATGCACTAAGGCACATATCAGAATTAGCAATCAAATTAGTCACTTGCATTTATAGCAGATTTTTAAAATGCCTCGAATCCTATTAGAAACATAAAGAAGAACATTTCACTCTGGCATGACTGTCCCTTCAGGAAGTATAAAGCTGAAATGGAATTTCTGTGATGAACAGACCAGAATTTGACTAGATCTGTAATGCTGATGCAAACCATATTGAAACAGGATTGACCTATAGTTCCTTATAAGCTCCTACTGTGAAAGTGTGAATTTTAGCATTGGTTGTAATGAACTTTTGGCATGAGTGGCTTTAAGGTCAAGTAAAAAAATGTTAAAATGAATTCTGAGCTTCCACACTTGGTGAGCCACAATGTATTAATTTTGAGAAGCAATGTTTTGTGAATATAACTTTTTACTATATTAAAACTCTGTTTCCTAAAGTTAGCACTTCCAAGAGGTTATTCGTCTTCAGACATACATTTCCCTAAAATAAATCAAACAAAACATATTTAAATATTTTCAAAAGAGTGAAGTAGTAAGTGAGGTCAGATACATAGTCAAGTCTTGTAAAAAAAGAAATTGGGGAAAAGATGAGTGGGGTGGGAAAGAGGATAGATTTGCTACTTTGATGGCGGTACCTTGGAACCAAATTTGAAGCAAGGAAAAAAGAAGATTCTTTCTGCAAAGAATGTGCACGGTTTGAGATTTTATTGACTTGCAAGCTAACAAGTTTATCCATGATAGTTTAATGAACACTGGAAGAAGACATGTGACACCTGGGTCAGAAACAAAGAATGCTTTATAACTACAGTAACAACAGTAGTCAGATATCAGCATTTCCTGTCCTGATTTTCTCCAAGCCACAGTTCTCAGGAAAATAAAAATAAAACCACATAATATTTGTATACACACTGGGTCGCTGTGGAAGGGAAGCATGTCTGTCTTTTGCTCTGGAGCTTACCAGACAAATTATCCAGAGAGTGAAATAATATCTATCCTGCAAGGCTATAAACAGCCCTGCCCTTTGCACAAAAGAGTGACAATATCTCTGTCTTCCAAGGCTGTTCATTACACATATTCTCTAAAAAATATACTTCACAACAAACACAGCACATGCCTCTGCAATATTTTTACAAATGTGATATACCCATGGAGAATTGTCTCTCAACACTTTTGAACCTACATCTCATATTCTCTAAGCCAGGGCCAAGGAAGGTAAACATATAGCCTGTTCACTTAGCCAAGGACAAGAAAACTGGCATCCTGAAAGAGGGAGCAGAAAAATTATCCACAGTTCTCAAAGTATCTTTAGATATAAGCTAGCCATAGTTTCCTCTTCATATAATAATCTTTATGACACATAGCTACAAGCCAGGAAGCTGTCTCTGTCCAGGAAATTACTATTTGACATAAACGCCACAATGACTTCTTTATCATTCTCCTGTAGGTTTGAGGTTCTAAACATATTATAAGAGAAAATAAAAGTCACAAGTCACTCTTGTTCACCTTTTCTGCCAGTTTATCAGCATATTTTAATTAAACTGTAACTCATTATATATAAAAATTAATAAATCACAGTCCTTTCAAAAACATAGTAATCTGATTGACTTAAGATAAAAAATTTATAACACCCAAATATGGCTCAACACATTCACTGTATTAAATATTATTTAACCACTGCAAATAGTCTTAGGGCCAATCTTCCCTACACTTACCTCAAAAGAGTTAGCAGATTTTCAGGTGAACAGCATAATAAAAACAATTTGAGAAAAATGTTTTATACCATAAGTAATTATGATTGTCATGGAACTAATAACTGAAAAATGGTTCCCAGTTGCACGTGTCTTGGAACGAGTCACCGACTTGCAATCATTATGCTGTGAGAAATTCCACTCTTAGCATGCTCAGTGTTATTCAAGTCTATCCTGTTGGGATAGTACTAGAATTATTCATGCTAAAAAGCCTGGAAATACCTGATAATTATTATGACAACTTGAACTGTGAAGGCTAAGACTTAAAAAAATACTATTCAGAATTCTGGTTTTGAAATTAAAAAGGGATTGTTTTGAATTCTTCTTATAGATTTCTTTGGTTTTAAATGAGTAGAGGGTAAGATATAAGAAAGTCTCATTGTTTCTTGGCACTTTAGGGCACATTTTTTTTAACCTTCTGGTCAAATAATGTATTTATTATAGTATTAAAACCTGTGAATATTCATTAAATTCAGAATATTTCAGTTTTCAGTCATTTATGTTGTCTCATAATAGCACAAGCTTCAGTCCCTCCATGAAGAAAAATTTAAATTTTACAAGTGCAGTTTATCAAGTTTCAAAATAACTCTGGTGTGAAAACATATTGACTGCATATGATAAAAGGAAGTTGTTAAACTTTAATATTAGATAGTAGTAAATAAGTGCAGACACACTTATTTTACTTCTAACTTTGTTATTCAATAACAATATTATCAGTAATATTGTTTTGTTTTTTAATGAGAATAGATTCCATTAAATATTTTTAATGTTTAAAAAGAATATTTATTTCACAAATATTTAAACATATAGTCAAAATCAGCTTTGTGAAATGCCAAATGCAATAATTAAATACATCTAGTTTACTTACCTCTCTTTTCTGAAATCATTCTAAAGCACAGAACATATGAGCATACAGTTAAAATTTATTTATGCTTGCCAAATATAGCAATAATATATATACTCATGCTTGCCAAATATGACCATGTCATTTTATAGGCTATCTCTGTATACAATATGAAACATGGACATATTGTATTTATTTTTACTACTCCCGGAAACCCCACTGAAATAAAAGTGAAAGAATTTAAAAATTATAATACCACAAAGACAATGAAAAAATATTTAAAAATTGTTGACTAGAAATTCAACAAATGAAGGGCAGATGGTAACCTACATTTTAGACTGAAGAACTTTTACACTTAACTGGCTGTAGCAGGGTGAAGACAAAGAAATTCTAATAATAAACAACATGGTTATTTTCACAAAAACTCAGGAGTCTTCAGGAATTGGAAGTTCCTGGTATTGGTGAAGGCCAGAATGCAGGGTTTGGTAGAGCATAGGGAGCTGAGATAGAAGTTGGTATAATAATTTAGAAAGGAAGTTGGGTCCTCTCTCCCAAACTACGCAGGCATAAAACCAGCCTCCATTATTCCTTCAGAGACACAGCAGAGTGTGATACTGAGAAGAGTCTGGAAAGATTTTGTGAAAATTGACAAACTGAATGATGAGAACCCCAGTCCATTTTCTTCATTCAACTTCCATAAATTCTGAGAGCCTGCTTAAAACTCCCCTCTGCTCTTCCTCCTTTTTCTCATGCACCAACCCCTAACACACACACACAAACACACACACACACACACACACACACACACACACACTATACTAACTCTCACATAAGCAGGGGATTACAGGGATCTTCTGTGGGTAAACTTGCCTAAAAGTCAATATTGTAACTGAATTACTTTTGGTTGCTCCCTAATGAAGAGCTTAACTGCCTATGATAAAGTTCCATCAGTAGGAAAACCCTGACAATGAACCTGAACTTCTAGTGACCTTTATATATAGGTTGTGTCTAGTGCCTCATTCTTAAATGTGAACTAACAGTGAGTGTTTCACTCAGTTTAGTAATGTCTCCAAAAGTAAAGAAAGAAATCAAAATAAATGAAGAGAGAAAGGAAAAGTAAATTCATAATTTAAAAGCACAGACAATGCAGGAATTGAAAAAATTAATTCATATGTGTATGTTTATGATATAAACACTCCGTGTAGCTTATTATTACAAAAATAAAGAAGGTAATTATTTCTTGTAATAAAAACTAGGTGGCATTTTAAGAGAAAAATATTGAGATAACAAGATGCACTCCTGGAAATTAAATATATATATACATAAATATATATATATATGTGTGTATGTGTGTGTGTGTGTGTGTGTGTGTGTGTATATATACTTTTCCAGAAATGAAATGCTTAGTCAAAAGTTTATAATACGCCGGGCTCGGTGGCTCAGCCTGTAATCCTGCGCCTTTGGGAGGCTGAGGTGAGTGGATTGCCTGAGCCTGCGGGTTCAAGACCCGCCTGGGCAGCAAGACCTCATCTCTACAATAAATCAAAAAATCAGCCGGGCGTGGTAGCACGTGCCTGTAATTCCGGCTACTAGGAAGGCTGAGGCGGAAGGATCGCAGGAGCCCAGCAGGTCAAGGCTGCGGTGGCCGTGAGCGGCCACTGCACTCCAGTCTGGGTGACAGAGTGAGAGTTCAACTCAAAAAAAAAAAAAAAAGTTTATAATATCCAGTTGAGGAATTCTCTATGTAGAAAAAGATGATAGACTATTAATAAAAGCAGAAAAAAATATCCAGTACTTGACTTCAGTGAATAAAAATGTGCTCACTAAAATAAAAGAAAATTATCATAAAATTGAAAAAAATAAAGAGAAGAAGCTGAAGATTTGGGGGATAGAAAGAAATGATGAAAGAACCATAACCCATTGGTATTTTCAAGAACAGCACTGAAAGCCAAAAGACAGTAAAGTAAAATTTAAAAATTTTGTGTGAATGTTATTTCAAACTTCAACTCTGTATTTAGCCGAGTTGTCTTTTATAAGGGATACAAAGACGTTTTTAGTTAAGCAAGGACTCAAAAAATATATTGGAGCAGAGAAATAAAAGAGAGATGTCTCCAAGTACTGTGAGATAGAGAAAACACACACACACACACACACACACACACACACACACACACACACACACATTGAATGCACTGGAAAGGATTTTGTGGTTTGGATGGAGCACACTGAACTGAGCTGTACTCAGATATGATAGGTACATGTTGAAATAAAGGCAACAATTTACTCCAGGGTGGATGCATAGGGAGAATCTAGAAGATTCAACTGTGTGAATGATTGCATAAATATAATAACACTAAAAAAATTAATACACTCAGAAAATGTGACATAGTAAAAAGGGACAATGTGAGCAGGAATACAGTGTGAGCTTAGAAAGGGGAATAAGTTGGAAGAGAGGGATATAAGAAGACAAAATTATTTTCTTCCACAGTAGATCAATCTCTAAACCTGGTCAAAAGTAACAGTATTATTATTGTACTATTTAGAAATAATGTGACATATAGTTGAAGCAGTTCTTACAATTTGAAAATGATGGTATGAATATTGTATCTTGACCTAACAAATGTGGCAGGGATTGAAGTTGACATATGATTTTTATTTCTGAATAGAACTTTCTAACTATTGGAGGTAGTTTTCAACCTTATCAAGACAGCCCGTGCTTTTAACTAAAACAAATAACCCAAGTGTTTAACTAAAATTTACTAAATACGAAAAACACTAAGCCAACTGCTGGGGATGAAGTGGTACATATATGATGATATATAAGTAGTATCAGGTCCAGAAGAATAAACACAGAGGAGGTGGACAAGAGGGTGCAGAGATTTTGATCTTGGAATACCTTCTCTGTTCCAAATACTAGAAACAAGAGGTAAATTATCAAAAGATAAAAGATACAGGCAGAATCAGAAAAAAGAAACATTTCAATAGACCAGAACTCAAATAGTCATGTTTGAGTGTTATTGTAGATATAAACAGCTGTTCTTTGGGTCTGGGAAGTAGTCAGCAGCAGCCTAAGGGTCAATGAGAGGGAATATGAGCCCATCAGTTCATCAGTGAACAAGAACTAGACTCTGTTTAAAAGCAGTGCATAGTATTAAAAGTCAATTAATGACCCAATATACATATAAACTCTCATTCTAAACTACATCATTAAACCTAATGGAAGAAATATAACCAAAAATGGACATTAAGGTATAAAGTAACTCACTGGGGGTTCTTTCATAAGATTTTTAAATGTTCTTTAAATTAAGGATGTAGAAAGTGAAAAATGAAGAATTCTGTTTTATTATTGTAAGAAAAATATTAACAAGAAAAAAATAAAACATAAACACAATGAAGCAAGGACAAAATTATTCACAATAAGGTCAGTTGTAAGGTGACATGAATATTTGCTTTACAATTAATTATCAAAATTTATTTAAAATATTTTGCATATGAATGTGTATATTATATATATTAATTAAAGAAAATTGTGAAAGTGTACTAAAACTGGGAAAAAAACAATAAATAAATACTCTTAGAAATAAAATCTAGGACTGAAATTTG
The DNA here is from genome assembly GCF_000164805.1 of Carlito syrichta. Lineage (NCBI taxonomy): Eukaryota > Metazoa > Chordata > Mammalia > Primates > Tarsiidae > Carlito > Carlito syrichta. The sequence goes on from NW_007041104.1 coordinate 34,704, forward strand.
AAAACTGAATAGGTTATATATTTTGTCTGGACACAGTTAAAAAGAGAACCAGAAAAAAAGAAGAAAAAATAAGCATTTCTTAAAAAAAAAAATACAACGGAAAATACAAAGGAATACAGCACATGAAATATAGCTATTACATGTTGAAGATACACCAAGAGACTACAGTATGTGCTAAATGAGAATTCAAGAATGGAAAGAAGAAAAAAGCAAAACACATTACTGATATATTCTGAAGTAAAAATAAAAATATTTGAATAAACATCAATGTTATAAAAATAAAAGGCAGAACTATCTTAAGTATTACCTATCACCACTATGAACAGTTTTATGCCTCTAAATTTTAAAACCCCATGAAATGAAACATTTGAAATAAAATGTGAATTGCCAAAATTGACCTGAGGAAGACTAGAATACCACAGTAAAACAATACATATTGCTAAAGAGTTTCTCACAAGTCTCCTTCTCTCACCTCTGACCTGAAAACATTAGGTAAGAAAATGAACCCTTTCTTCATTAAAACCTCTTCAAGAATTAAGATGCTGACTAGTGTATTTTTCTAGCTGGAGGGAACTTTAAAATCCTTACACTATGGTAGTAGTGATAAAAGGAACAATTATGGACTTGGCTATGGAGTATGGATGGAATATAATCAGAAACATAGAACCACCTTAAAACTTTTAAGGAAGATAAATTGTCAAAAGCACAGTCATTCCGGGTGAATATGGATTTAAACATTTCAAATTTAAAAAGAATCAGACCCCCCTTTTTTTTTTTTTAACAGGCAGAAAGCAAGCTGTGAAAGAAATTTCTCAAAAGGACTATTTTTCCAAAGACTTCTTCAGAAGATTTCAAGAATGGTCAATAGAGAACAAAGAACTGGAATCCACTCCCAGAGAAAGTAACTAAGACCTAATCAAGAACATTATACATCCCCAGAATGGGGGAATGGGACAACAGTTGTGCAGCAAAATTTCAGAATTGAGTACTATTGACTTGTGTGTTCCTCTTACTCTTCCCTAACACAACAACTATGTTTATTATAATTATTCAGTCTTAGTTATATGCATTCGTGTGTGTGTGTGTGTGTGTGTGTGTGTGTGTGTGTGTGTGTGTGTGTGAGAGAGAGAGAGAGAGAGAGAGAGAGAGAGATGTAGCATCTTTTTAGCTCATGTGTCTGGAACTAGATGTAACATCTCTAAATGTAGCATATCATGAGATCTCAGATTTTAATCCTAATGCATCTTGGTTAAGAGTGAGAATAATGCTGAGGCAAGAAATGGAGCGACTCTCTGGGAGATCGACTGCATTAACGACCTCAATTCTTCCCTCCTCTCTGTATGTACACTCGTGACATATATGACTTTCCAGTTGCTTTCATGACAAGGGAATTTTCTATTTTCTTTTCTTTCTTTCTTTCTTTTTTTTTTTTTTTTTTGAGTTGGCGTTTCACTCCATCACCCAGACTGGAGTAACCACGCCCGGCTGATTTTTTATTTACTGTAGAGATGAGGGCTCGCCAAGTTACCCAGACGGGTCTCGAACCCGCGGGCTCAGGCAATCCACTCACCTCAGCCTCCCAAGGAGTGGGATTATAGCCTGAGCCAACGAGCCCGGCTGAATTTTCTATTTTCTACACCTTGACCTGAGTTTGAATCAGTTGCATGCATTGATTTTATTTAGCTAACTGTATTTTATTCATTAAGAAAACGAGTGTTTTGGTATTTTTCACTTACTATTTTCTGGCTTTATCTCATAACTTGAAGCATGGAGGCTGCTCAACAAACATTTGTTCGTTATTTTCATCCCCAATGAGCAATCTTTCATGACCTTACTCTCTGACTTGAGAGGCCGGAAATGAGAAACAGTTTTATTTTCCAAACCAGAACATTCTGCCTCTTTTATATTTCCTCTAAATTCTGCTTGTTAACTCCCTGATTCTTTTCTGGGTTTATCTCTTCCTTGCAGTGCCTTATTTTCAGCTAGCCAGGACCTCTGACTCTATCAACATGCATGGCAATTGGTTAACTCAAATTCAAAAGTTCATTAGCTACATTCTTACTTTCTAAGTTATTGTAGGCCACAGTTTTACCGAATTTTCACCACTACATGACACAGACTGTTATTTTTCCAGCCTTTTGGTGGTATAAACATATTTTTCCCAGTCTCAAGCTAATGTCATATATTTTAAATTTTTGTTGAAATACCAATTTAGTACAATATAAATAACTTTTATACAATAATGGCAATCAAACAAGACAGATTTAAGATACATGTCATTAAGATTAACATACAAAAATAATAATATGCTTTTATGAGTCAGAAATATAAAAGTGACCACCATGTTGCTATGGAACAAAATTGCTATGGAGGGAAAACTGCTTGGCATTTGTATGTTTTGTACATCTATGAACAAATATTCAGCCTTCCAAGGAAAAAGTGGATTACAATGAGACTCCATCAAAAACCAGATTGTCATGAATAATAAATCAATAAATATTGAAGAGGAAGTTATGAAATTATTCATATATTAGTGATAGGAGAGATGAATTTTTTATCACTGAAGAAAAATATAGCAATGTCAAACATATAAAATTAGTTTTTATTAATTTAACTTCTACTTTTTCAGCCTAGAACACTCTTGTACAAAATACTCCCCTCCCCCCCAAAATGGGAGAATTTTGTGGCAATGTTGTTTGTAAGAGGAAAATAATTAAATCATATCATTAAATAGCCACCAATATATTTTTTTCAAATCTTAAACACAAAATACTGATACATTAATACACAACTACTATATCTCAATTAAAATAGATATATTTAAATATATATTTCAAAAAGACAAATTATTAAATTGTATGTATAATAAAGCCATAAATATAAAAACATGTAAAACAATATTTTGCATTATTCATATGTATGAATCTGTATTTAGTAATTTTATCACATTTGCATTTGATATATTATGCTATTTTTAAAAACATTCTCTGCTGTTTTTGTTCCAGAGAATCAAGTTTTATCATGGGCATCTCCTTAAAATAGCAGAATGTTTTCTTACTCAATTTACCATAGGAATGGCCATGTGTCTTGCTTTGGTTAATGAAAAACCGATGCATACATCACAATTCCTTCAGGCTGAAATTTTAAGAGCTACTCTGAGTTTCTGTCTCTCTCTTTTTCTTTCTGTAGGAACAGGTAATATCTCCAATAGGAGCTGCTGTGTCAGCCAGAGACTCAGAGTAAGCATAACATAGAGTAGTACTATAGATCACCAATGATTAATTTGCAATGTGAGACATATACCTTTGAGTTATAAGCACTTACACTGACCATTTGTTATCACTGCATAATTTAATCTAAGCTGACTAGTATGATTCATGAGAATGATAAAAAGAAAACTCAAAATACTGGTAACCTCATATAGAGGAAATCAGAAGTATATGTGAGTGGAACACACAAGGTGCTTCCGCTTCACCTGTACTATTTTATAAATTTAAACAAAATTGTAAATAAACAGTATACTATGTTCATACCTGGTAAATCCATGTGGTGGGTATCTGAAAATTTATTACATTATACTGTATATTTCTGAGTGAATTATTCTCTAATAAAACATTTCCTTAAGGAAAAAAAGAGACCATAAAACCCTAAGTAGCAACATATATTTGAATATTTTTCGTAATCAGTTATTTACTGGAGTATTACACAATAATAACAATTAAGAAACCACAGCCAGATATGATGGCTCACACCTATAATCCCAGCACTTTTGGAGACTGAGGAAGGATAATTTCTTGAGCCCAGGAGTTTGAGACAAGCCTAGGAAACAAAGCAAGAACTTGTCTCTAAAATAATAAAAATTAAAATAGCCAGGGATGGTGGTGCATGCCTGTAGTCTCAGCTACTCTGAAGCTGAGGTGGAAAAAGGGCCAGAACACAGGAGGCAGAGGCTGCAGTGAGCATGTCAGCCTGGGCAACAGAGTAAGACCCCAATTCAAAAATAAATAAATAAAAATTAAAAAACCTTCTTTGGAAGAATTTTTGTTGTTTTTAACAACCAATTAAAATACTAAATTAACTTAGCTTATTTGTTATCTAAGTAGAACTTTAAAGACATAAAAGCAAACCTCATAGGTGAGGTACATATCATCTCAACTCCGAATAATATACACCTGAGAATTCCTAATTTAAATTGGCTATTGAAAAAATAGTTATATAAATATGTGCAGAAATTGGTGAAATAAGGCAGATGCAATTTATAGAGGTATAATACATCCCAGGCCCTTAAAGGAAAATTGAGAGCAAAAAGTTGTTTTGATTATTGTTGTGGTTGTTATTTTTATTTTAATATCTAGTGTATATTCACAGCAAGATATTATATTCTATTTTTGCATGCACACAGATCAATTAACATTTCTACTTCTACTTTAGGCAGTATATTAAAAAATGAATGGTTATTTATTTAGTGGCTTGCCCTCAGGTAATTCTTCCATATATTCTCTTGATTTGGAAAAGAGTCAAAGGTGAATAATCAGATAAGGCAATATTCTGCTCTACAAAGAGATTTCTATCAGTCTACATAATCAGATTTGAGAAGTATTTTCAGTAGTTAACAAAGATTGACCTATACTTTATTAGTATTATGAGAATAGAATTGGAATGAATCCTTTTTTGAATTCAAATCCATTTGCATTCCACATTAACAATGTCTTCAATTGACTGAAAACAGCATAAAAAACTTTTTAAATTAAAAAAAAAACCCTGCAATTAAGTGTCTTTAGTTGAATTCACTCAAAGTGGGTCTTAGAAAAATTCCTACCTAAATGATAGGTTTCACTGAATATACTGCACCATTCTAGTGTTTAATGTTCAAGTCTTAAGTTACCTTGTCATTTAAAATGGAGTAGTCTTGGTAGTTGACAAGTTACTTATTTTGTCATAATTTCCAAACAAATAGATGGAAGTATATATAAGTATGGTAACTTTGGCCACAAATAACAGAAAAATCCAGTCTATGTTAGGTTAAAAGTATAGAAGTGTAAAATATCCCAAAAGCCATGTTTAACTGAGACTAGCATTCCTCATTTTTAAAAAATGGTTGCAACAGTTGCAGACATTTCATCTAGACATTGCAGTTTCCAGAGGGAGAAAAGAGACTCTCTCCAAAAGTGTCTCTCGGGAGAGAATTAACATTTCCCTTTAGACCTCCAGCAGACCATTTCTGTGTATCGTTGCCCAGAAATTAGTTTTCACAGAATTATCATGTTTAACCATTAACTGCTGACAGAGAGAGAAATGATATTACCATGATTGTCTCAGATTAATAAATTACATCCCTCAGCTGGAGCTAGTCACTTTGCTTGAGGGTTATATACTTGGACAAATTGTGGTTCTGTTTTCAGTGAAGTGGGGGATAGATTGAGTGATGTCGGGTTGGTAACTTACAGATTCCTACATAGAAGTCACTGTAGAAGGATGCAAACCAAAAATCAGCATACCAGTCCCCAAAACACACAAATATGCACTTGTGCAGGCAGGCACACATGCACACTCACACACAAACGCATATACACTCACATAACACTACTTAAACTAATCAGAATTAAAATAAAGTAATACAATATTGCGGAATTATTTAGGAATTGATTGATAGGGAATCATGATTAACAATGGTATCAGTCAAGGTTCTCCAGAGGAACAGAACTGATAACATTCACACATGCACACACGCACGCACACACACACATATATGATGACATTTATTTCAAAGACTTGGCTTACATGATTGTGAAGAATGGCAAGTCTGAAATTACAGGGCAGGCCAACAGTCTAGAAGCTCTCAGACAAGAGCTGGTACTGCAATCTTGGGGTACAATTTCTTTTTCCTCAAGGAAGTCTCAGTTTTGTTCTTGAGGACTGTCGATTGATCGGATAAGGCTTTTCCGGGTTATTGAGGAAAATTTCCATAACATCTACTGATTTTAGATGTTAACCTCACCTACAAAATACTGTCACAGCAAATACATAGATCAGTGTTTGAATAACGGGGTAGCATGTCCTATCCAAGTTGATACACAAAACTGACTATCATAACTATACTTTAAGAATGGTGTTGATTTAATTTTCAAGTGATGACAAAAATTATAATTAGGCAATATATAAAGATTGCCATTAAATTAAAAAATAAGTTTGGTAAGATATATCAAATGCCTATTGAGAAATTAGTACTGATAAGTTCACTGTATTTTAAAACTTTTAATTGTGAAACATTTCATACATACAGAAGATAATATATGCTAGATACTTGTGTACTTACTGACAATTTAGATTTTTTAACTTTCAATATTTTACTATAAAAAATTTTAATTTTTCATTATTAAATACATGAAAAGTTATAGGTTAAAACTACCTCACTCATACCTTTTCCCTGCTCTTATCCTTGATGAAACCATTATACTTAGGTTGGTATATTTCATTCACTTTCATGATTTTACATATTGTGTAATTAATCATGTGCACATAACTACAGGTATGTACAATTGTAAAATATATTTTAATTTAATGTGATATCAGAATGTAGATATTTTCTTGTAATATTTGAAAGTCATCATAAATTTTTTCATATGCATTCGTTATATTTAAATTTAGTTTATTCATTTTAATACCTTAGCAGTACTCTAATGTGTGACTGAAGGAGATTTTATTTCTCTAATCCATTTTTTATGAAGCTTCCAATTTATCAATTACCAACAAGAATTACAGGGATTATTTTGCACATGTTGAGATTCTTTAGCTCTTTTAGTAAAAATGTAGCAGCAATTTAATAACTTGAGAAACATAAATTCAAGCAAAATCCATTATGTTTCATAACTAAAGAATTATATTTTCATATATTCATTAATCATCCAGGTTACTTACTTGCTAATTTTCATTTCTAACTTTTAATTAGATTGTCCATCTTTTTCCTTAATGCGGGGATGTTCTATTTTAGTTTAAGCACTAGTATTTGGGTGGTTACTCTCACATTGTGTTCCAAAACTTAAAGATATGCTTTTTATATTTACATTTACATTTTATATTTACTTCTTTCATTCTTTTGAACTTTGTTTTGGGATACTGTAAATAGAAACCATTTATTTATAGGTGAGGTCAGGGATACTAGTGACACTTATTGACTAGACTAAATTTCTGTTCCTCACAAAATCAGTGCTTCTTCTGTCATATATCAAATTACTATATGATTTGTATCTCCTTACGAGTGCTCAGTTATAGCTAGTTATTGAGTGACCCTCCAAATATCATTTGATTGCAGTTACTAAATCCTTATACAAAGTCCAAATATCTGGGAGGTGAAATGAGTCCTTTTCTTCTCACCAGGCAATCTCAATTTTCTTTTTCAAAAGTGATTGTCTATATTTGGCTATGCATTCATCCATATGAATTCCTGATTCAGATTCTCTCATTCTGGGAATAATTCTACTGGGAATTAGATTCAAATTGTGAGTAATTTATGAATTAAATTGGAAGAGAATTGACATGATTAATATATTTAGTATTCCCATACAGGATTATAGAATGTACTTCAATTTTTTAAATATTTGTATATGTCCTAAGATAAATTTTATTATTTTCTCTATAAAGTTCTAGAAGCAAATATTTGTTATTGCTAAATAGCCTGTAGGCTTTAAAAAATATTATAAATGAAATTCTCAAATACATTTTTGACTTTTTCTTACATGTCTGCTTTAGCTGTGAAGTTGAAGATCAAGGTGCTGACTGATTCAGCTCCTGGTGAGGGTACTCTTCCTGACTTTTAGGAAGAAAAGGACTTTTCTATGTTTTCATATGGCCTTTCTTCTAATTGTTAAATAGACTTCCGTATGTTCATAAATACAAGGTTGTTACTTGTGCTTTTCAGTTCTTCAATTGCATTATTTATCTTTATCTTCTTATCAACCAATTTCTTGAAATAGTAATTTAAGATGTTTCCCATGTTTGTATAGATCAATTATTCTCTTGTTTTCCGTGTATGTGTGTGTGTGTGTGTGTGTGTGTGTGTGTGTGTGTGCAGTGAATATATGGTCAGACTTTTAAAAATTCTTCCTGTAGTGTCTGAATTATTTTAAATTGACTACTTTTTAAAAATCAAATACTATATGGATTTTTTTTCTAGAGTGCTATAGTATTAAAATAAAAATGGAGGAAATAAATTATCTTCCTTATAGACATAATTTGTCTTCCAAAAATATTTTATTAACATTAATATTTATAATATAGTTTTTTTAACTTGACTTTTTCCATCTCTATACTTTAAATGTTTCTGTGACACTATATTTGAGTCATGTGTGTAAGCCTCATATTATAAAATTGCAAATTTTTGGCCCAAAATTAATAGTTTTGGAGACAGTTTATTATTATGTCTATTGCATTGGCAGTTCTTTCAACCCTCTTATGTGTTATGCTTCTTCTTTATCTTCCCTATCCATTTATTGTTTTTTTCTGGATTGATCAGGCCATTCTTTAGTCTCTCTTTTCTCTATATTCTTTTGGAAGGTTAGCCTCATTTTTCCTAACAGGCATATCTATAACATGGCAGATTCTATTCTTGATCAACATTTCTATTCTTTGGTCAAACTTAGTGTTTAGAATATTTTGAGTTACCTTCCTTATAGTTCATATATTACAGTTCATTATTTTAGTTATACCTTTTATAATTCCACCTCTAGCTAGTCGTCATTGTTTCTTTGGGTTTTCCTACATTTTCATTTCTTGTTTCTCTTTAATTTTCCTTGATCTTACTCTATTCCTCTCTGTTCAGTTTTCCTTTGTCTAGTGTATAACTTTTTGTGTGTTTTTTTCTGAGTGTTCTAGGACTGGGAAATAAAATCGTGTGTATATTTACAAGTATAAATAGCAATTATGGAGACCTCTCAAAGAATAGAACATTAAAGACAGTTATTATATTATGAAACAAAGTTCAAAAATAACACAGGTTTTATTCTTTTATTCATAGCTCAATTATGTTATCAAGGACTCAAATTCATTTTTTCAACATGATACTCTGTTGATATAATTGCTACCATCATTTTGCACATTTTTCTTCTTAGTTTACATTCTGTGGATAAAGACAGGCTCTCCTCCACAATCGTATATATTAAAGTTTTTCTTTTGGGTCTAATTAGGCTAGTTCAGAAAACAAAACAAAACAGAACCTAAATCAGTATCTAGAACAAGAACAGTCCTTAGCAGAACATAAATTTGAGTTTGCCAACCTGATTTCTATAGTAGTTCTCACCTTGCTTCCATATTGTTATCATTCTGGAGGCCTTAATGTGTACAAATGCCTGCAACCCAACCCGAGATTCTGATTGTGTCTATGTCAATGGCACCAGGAAATGAAATTCAGGTGATGCAGGCATGGTTGAGACTCACTTATGTAATAAAAATGGAAATGGCAGAATCAGGCTTTTTTCGACTAGTGTGTGTAAAATAGATATCAGAGTGTCAACCACAGTGTACATTACAGAAAAAAATCTGTCTTAAAATATCTTAAATGAAAAAATATTCTATGCTTATGGATTGGAAGAATCAACGTTGTTAAGATGTCCATTCTACTCAAGGCAATCTACAGATTCAACACAATACCCATTAAATTACCAACGTCATTCTTCTCAGACCTGGAAACAATACAGAATTTAATATGGAAACATAAATGACTAATAGCCAAAACAATCCTCAGCAGAAGAAAAAAAATCAGGAGGTATCACATTTCTGGACTTTAAACTTTGTTATAGGCTATAATAATGAAAACAGCCTGGTATTGGTAGAAAAACAGGAATATAGACCAAGGGAACAGAATAGAGATTTCAGAAGCAAACCTTATTTTCTCAGCCAATTCATCTTTGAAAAATCTCCTCCAACAACCACTGGGAGAAGAGAACCTATTCTTTAAACAGTGCTAGGAAAACTGGCTGACCACATGCAGAAGATTGAAATAGGACCCCTACCTCTCACCATACACAAAACTCAACTCCAATGGATCAAAGACCTAAATGTAAAACTTCAAACTATAAGAATCTTAGAAAATGCAGGAACATCCTTACAGAAATTGGAATAGGTAACCAATTCCTGATCAAAACCCAATAGCACATTCCATAAGAAATAAGATTAACAAGTGGGATCTCATCAAACTGAAAATCTCCTGCAAAGCAAAAGAAACCATTAACAGAGTGGAGAGACAGCCCAGAGAAGGGGAAAAAAATGTATCAACTGTATATCTGACAAAGGCCTAACATCCAGGATCTACAAAGAACTAAAACGTGATGAAAGGAAAGGGAAAAAAGCCCCATTAAAAAAAGGGCAAAAGATATGAGTAGACACTTCTCAAAAGAAGACATATGAGCAGACAACAGACACGTGAAAAAGTGCTCAACCTCGGCCTCGCAAATCATCAAAGAAATGCAAATAAAACTATAGTGAGGTACCACATAACTTCAGTCAGGATGGCCTTCATTAATAATTCAAAAAAATAACAGATGATGGAGAGGATTCGGCTAAAAGGGAACACTTCTACACCTGTTGGTGGGAGTGGAAACTAGCAGAAACCTCTGTGGAAAACAGTGTGACGATTTCTAAAAGATCTAAATATTGACCTTCCATGCAACTCAGCAATCCCTCTTCTGGGAATATACCCGGAGGAACTCAAACCATTCTACAGAAAAAGAAACCTATGCATGCATGTTTATTGCAGCACAATCCACAACAGCAAAAACATGGAACCAACCATGCTGACCATCGAAAGTGGACAGAATTTAAAAAAAAAAAAAGTGGTACATATTCATGATGGAATATTATGCAGCCACAAAGAAGAATAAAATTATGGACTTTGCAGCAACTTGGATAGATTTAGAGAGTCTGTGATACTCAGTGATCTATCACAAAAATCAAGAACTATCACATGTTCTCACTCATAAATGGACCCTGAACATCATGAAAGAGATTGGCAGTAGCAGGTCACCACTAGGGGAGGGAGTGAGGGGCACATGACATTAATAAGGGTACCTGATCCCAAACCAGCTGAAGTGAGGACCAATGGGAGGCCCAAACTTCAACTAACCCTGAAATTTACCTCACATCTTTAAAAAAAAAAAGTCTTTATTTCATCTTTATTCATGAATGATAGAATTTCAGGTTGACATATATTTTCTCTGAGCACAAATAAAGGAGTATTTCATTTCTATCTGTACTCCAATGCTGCAGATGAGGAGTCTGCTCTCAAATTATGGTTCATTTGTAGGTGTTCTGTGATCATCTATACTTATATATATCACAGTTTTAACTAGCTACACCAAAAACATTAAGTGTATTTTACTTCTTCCAAAGTATTTTTCGTAGCTACATACCTAGATTGCACACCACCCATCTTGGTTTGGATAATCTCGTAAGTTGGAGTCAGTGATATTCCATCATTCGAAGGAGATTTGCTTGTACATTGTCAGTTTTTATGGTTACTTTCTGATGTAAGTTTATATGCAGTTTACATTTATCTTTTCCTAAGATTCAAATACATATAATTATCTTTCCTTGAATATCTATGTAATACATTTTCTGTAGTTAAGTTTCAAGCTTCGAACCTTAAAACTGAAGCCTTAAATCCTGAGGGATACTTCAATTAGGGGTTGAAAATAGAAATAAAAAGGCACAAGTATATTGTGAACAGTTTCCAAAACCCAGAACCATTCAGTGAACCTATAAACTTTACTTTTGTTCTCTCTTGATAGCCAAGCTGGTTTGAGACCAATTTTTTGCGGTTTCATTTGGGTTCAGTGTCTAATTCTAATGCCAGTTGGTAAGAATGAAAAAAATGAACTAAACCCTCGAGAAGTTTCCAAACCCACAGAGCTGAGCAAAGGGTAGGGATTTTATTTTGAGTTTTAGGTTTCCTAGGGTTTCCAATGAAAGAAAACCAAAGGCAAAGTGAAATGAACATGACATTTGTGAACAAAAAACAATATAAAGTTTGCTTTAACTTAATCTTTTCTGCAGAAGAGTCTGATTTTCTTCTGCTTTATCTTCTGTCCACAGGAATCAAAGGGAATGATGCTTCATTTAGCTACTCTAAAGGCCTAGCTTTTAAAACAAAGGGTTATTTTGCTCACTCTCATATTTACTAATCAAAATATTTTAAAACATTGTTATTAGTTTTAAATACTTAAAGTCTTTGTCTGTTCTCTCTCTCCTTTTACCACCAAAGTTAAAATTCCTAAATAATCAATAATTTTATGTTTGTTTTCTAAAACGTTAAAACTTTATGCCACATACATTTCATACTTGTTCATTTTGTAGATGATGCTGTCATGAATTCTTTGTCATCATCTGGGTGGACTTTTATGACCCTTATTTGAGTTAAAATTAAGGAAGAGAAAAAAGACTATGAAAATGGACATATGCTACAAAAATACAAGAATATATCATTTCAGCCTAGTGAAAGTATGATTTTTAAGCCCCTAAAGATGACAGAAAAACTGCATTCTCATTTTAATCCCATTAGATAAAAGAGATAATCTGTTAATGCGTCTTATATAAACTATGTGAAACATGTTCTTAAAAACAAAAGAAAGACACTTTCAGAAATTGACTTATTGTAGATGACCAGATTTTTATTTAAATTAAAAAAATTAAAGAAAATATCACAAATTATTTTAGCTCCTATTAGGATCCCAGAGAAATAAGACAATGAAATACAGTAATCTAAATTCTGTAAAAATTGACGCTTTCTTCCAGTCACTTTTAATGGTATATTTTGTTGTTGTATTCTGAACATTCTTGTCTTCTTTATAAATATCAGCACACTTCATTGTTCGTATGCTGAGATAATAGTAAAAAATTATCTTAGATAATTTTGGATTAATCTGGCATATAAAAGGTGCTAAGTAAGAATCTTTCGAATATAACAAATCAATCAGATTTATGACAATTCTTATGACTATGCCAAATTAAACTTATATGTTAAAAAATTATTTATTCTGTATCTGAGATTTTCTGTCAACAAAGCCTTTCTCTAGGCTCTTTGTAGCCCCCAAATAAACATTTTTTAAACTCATACTCTGTAATTTTTATCATTTGTGGCTCACATTGTTCACTGACTTAAGAAATAGTAGTTATGCATAGCAAAGTGAAAGCTCTGTTTGTTGTACTGGCTTTCAGAGAGACAACATTCCTTCAGAAAATGTTATAATTATATAATACCTCACTTTGTTTTTTTCCTCTAGCCGTTGGCAGGAAATATAGCTTGTCTTTGAGGTCTGTCAAATCAAAAACACTAACACTGTTTGTTTTTTATTATTTTTTTTAATTTAAAGGTCAGCCTGGCTGTTCAAACCCTGTCTCATATATATTCCCCACTGAAAAAAATAAGCTGAAGATAATATCAAATGACATTTTTAAACTTTGCACAATACACAGGTATTTTACATAAAATACAAGAGTTCCAAATGCTAACAGCGAAATACTGAAATCAAGAAAGCTATTTCAAAGAAACTCCAGTATATTTATCTATTATGTTTGACTATAATCCACTTATTTTCAGTTTCCAAAGATGACTAAATTGAGCCTAATTTCTAAACCAGCACAATTAGAATATTTGTTCATTAAATTCAGTTTATCTTTTAAATAATTAAGTTTGTATATTATATCAGAATTGAATAAAAACTAATTATGTTAACATATTAAAAAGATTTCTATGTTCATTTTAAAACGCTTGTGAACGTCAACCAAACCTTGCAAATTCAAACATGTTATTATTATATAGCAGGTGCTAAAAACAATACAAAAGCCATCATGATTATTTAACTGAAGGAAATGTTCTAATTGAAAATAAAAGTGTACAAGACAGCATAAATTAACCAATATTCGATTTCTAGTCATCAAAGAAGGTAAAGTACAGAGAAAAGCTGTCAGATTCACCAGTATTTTTAAATAAATGCCTTTCTTTTCAATCCCAGGCCTCAATTTAAATCAAAGGAATGCGAGTTTTGCCACAGGTGTGCATGATTGATTTAAAGTATCTGGGATGGCCGGGCTCGGTGGCTTAGCCTGTAATCCCGCGCCTTGGGAGGCCGATGTGAGTGAATTGCCTGAGCCCACGGGTTCAAGACCTGCCTGGGCAACTTGGTGAGACCTCATCTCTACAATAAATAAATAAAAATTAGCTGGACGTGGTAGAGTGCGTCTGTAGTTCCAGCTACTTGGAAGGCTGAGGTGGAAGGATCGCTGGAGCCCAGCAGGTCGAGGCTGCAGTGGCCGGGAGCGGCCACTGTACTCCAGTCTGGGTGAAAGAGTGAGACTCCAATCCCCGCAAAAAAATAAAATGAAATAAAATTTAAAAAGTGAATAAAGTATCTGGGATAAAGAGATGTCACCTGGAAAAATGATTCTGATTACCATAGCAACTGATCACTGAGTTCGTGTTCTTTGTTACTGTGACCCCCTTTCTAGTCTCTGATTCTCTAATTCCATTTTTCACTAAGGAATGGCTCCTGATCTTTTGACAGTTTTTAAAAGTAGTGTGCTGTTTCTGGCCTTTAGAAAAAATTATCTGTTTGTATTGATTATTTCAAACTTTCAAAGAAGATGCAAGAAAAATGGAAATAAATGTGTGCTATACATATATTTAAGGAGACTAATAATGACAAGTAAGCTCATTATTTATTCAATTTTGGGGGAATCAGTGAGAGATGGCAGTTATAATGGTGAACAATTAAATCAAAAAGTAAATGCAAAACAAAAATTATCAGGAGTATCTCCTTCCATCATACAGTTCAAAACCAAATAATAACCAATATAGCAGCCCACTGAATGCTTTTTCACTGTATTGCTGATTGTTGTGCAATTGTATAATGATCATCTGCTTGATGAATTTTTTTACAGTAATTTATATTCATTCATTCATTCACTCATTCATTCATTTTCCAACTTGCTTTTTCCAATTCAGGGTGGCAGGAGCCTATCCTAGCAGCTGAGGGAGCAAGGAAGAAAACCTGGACAGGACACCATCCTAACACAGGACCACAGGGCTCTCTCTCTCTCTCTCTCTCTCTCTCTCTCACACACACACACACACACACACACACACACACACGCCGACTCATGCTGGGACCACTAAGACACACCGGTTAACCTAATATGCGTGTCTTCAGAATGTGGAAGGAAGCCGAAGTACACAGGGAAAACATATACAGACATACAGGCATGAGAAGATAAGGTAAACTCCACACAGACAGTGGCCCCCACCTGAATCAATTTTTTTTTCTCAACGTTGTAACCAAAGGACGTGGAAAAGAAACTGTTATTAAAGACCTGCTGTCTGCTGTCTATGTTATATACACATGTATATATGTATGTGTGTATATTTGTGATTGTACACACAAGCATATTGATAGTTGATATTTATTCTGTATAAATACTTTATAATTCACATGATATATGTGTATATTTTCCCCACAACCAGTGGACAATAATTTGCAGACATGATGGTCCATCATTCCTAAATACTTCTATTTGCATTTTCTAAGGATCAGGGACATTCTCTTACTTAATAATAGTACCATTATAAGAATCAGGTAATTAATTAAATTGATACAATTATTTAATTGGAAGTTATAAATTAGATTTCACTCTTTTCCCAATTATTTTCATTATAGCAATACAAAATCCCAAGTGATGCATTGCAACCAATTGTCACATTTCTTTAGACTCTTTGAATTTGAAACTGATTTACAGTCCTTGAATCTCAGTTTATTATTTTTTGAAGAGTATGGGAGTCATTTTGTCAAATGTCTCTCAGTTTGGGATTCCCTGTTACTTTCCTATGATTAGGTTAGGCAGTTAGACTGGGATATCCTGGGAGTGATGTTTTGGTCTTCTCAATGCATGTGAGGCTGATTTATTTTCACTTTGATAAATATTGAGATCTCTTAGGGTAGTTTTCTACAAAGTTTCTAAACTATACACTTTGTAATTTATAAATATGTTTTTAAAAATCTTTGAGGCTATATAAATAGCTCTCAGCTCTTAAACTTTAACCTGCTAATTTTTCCATTTATTTATACTTCCTGTTTCAACCAATTATGATGATTGTTGCCATTATAATGCGATCATTCTTTCTACATTTACTACTTGGCTTTCTTTCCTTGCTGGTTTATTATTGATTTACTGATTAGGAGTAGATTATTAAATACTATAGATGTTTGCAATTTGCTTTTTTCACTTAAAATGTATTTTGAAAATTGCTCCAAGTCTGTTCATAGAATTTTTTTTTTCATTCTTTAAAAAAAAAATTTTTTTTAATAGATTTAGGAGGTATGTGTGCAGGTTGTTACATGTATATTGCATAATGGTGGGTATTGAGTTTTTAATATACTCATTACTCAAATAGTGAACATTGTATACAACAGGTAATTTTTTTTAATTTTTAAAATTTTTTTTAGAAATAATCAATATTTTTTATTATGATTTTGTGGGGTACAGTTAAGGCTTAGGTGTACAGTTTCATTCAGGCACCCTGTTGATAAGAGGTGTTTCCCCATCCCCAGACAGATATTTGCGACTTTTAATCCCATCCCCCCCCATAGTTTCCCGGTACCGTCAGTCATTTTCTTATAGTATTACATTGGATGTTCAAGGTCCATTATATGAGTGAGAACATGTGATACTCGGATCTTTGTTTCTGTGAGAGGTCACTCAGTATTATAGACTCTAGTTCCATCCAGGTTGCTGCGAAATTCATGATTTTGTTCTTGTTTATGACTGCATAGTATTCCATCATGTATATGTATCACATTTTTTTAATCCAGCATGGTTGTTTCCAGGTTCTTGCTATTGTGAACAACTCTGCGATAAACATACGTGTGCAGGTATCTTTTTTATAGAGTGATTTGTGTTCTTCAGGGTATATTCCCAGTGGGGGGATTGCAGGGTCATATGGAAGGTCAATTTTTAGAGCTTTTAGGAATCGCCACACTGCTTTCCACAGAGGTTGCACTAGTTTACACTCCCACCAACAGTGTAGAAGTGTTCCCTTTTCACCACACCCTCTCCAGCAGCTGTTATTTTTTGAGTTGTTGATAATTGCCATTCTGGCTGGAGTTAGGTGGTATCTCAGTGTGGTTTTGATTTGCATCTCCCTGATGATTAGTGAGGTTGAGCATTTCTTCATGTGTTTGTTGGTTGCTCGGATATCTTCTTTTGTGAAATGTGTCAACAGGTAATTTTTGAACACTTTCCTCCCTTCTTCTCTCCTCCCTTTTGGAATCCACAGTGTCTATTATTTCCAGCTTTATGTTCATATGTAACCATTATTTAGCTCCCAGTTATAAATAAGAATATATGAGGCAAGGCTTAAGTGGCTTAGTCTGTAATCTCAGCAGTTTGGGAGGCCAAGGCGGGTGGATTGCCTGAGCCTGCGGGTTTGAGACCCGCCTGGGCAACTTGGCAAGACCTCGTCTCTACAATAAATCAAAAAGAAAAAAATTAACTGGGTGTGGCAGCGCACACCTGTAGTTCCGGTTACTTGGAAGACTGAGGCAGAAGGATTGCTGGAGCCCAGCAGGTCAAGGCTGCAGTGACCAGGAGCATGCCACTGCACTCCAGTCTGGGTGACAGAGTGAGACTCCAACTCAAAAAAATAAAAATATATGGTTTGATTTTCTGTTTCTGAGTTATTTCACCTAGGATAATATTAATATTTTCCAGCTTCATCCATGTGACTGCAAAAGACAGGATTTTATTCTTTTTATGGCTACATTGTATTCCATGGTGTATACATATCACATTTTCTTTATCCAATCAACAGTTGAAGGACACCTAGGTTGCGATTAACTTTGCTATTGTAAGTAGTGCTGTCATAAACATGCATGCAGATATCTTTTTATATAAGGATTTATTTTCTTTTGGCTAGCAACCCAGTAGTAGAATAGTTGGGTCGAATGGTAAGTCTATTTTTGGTTCTTTGAGAAATCTCCATCCTGTTTTCCATAGAGCTTGAACTAATTTACTGTGGGTTTTTTTGTTTGTTTGTTTGAGTTGGAGTCTCACTCTTGTTGAGTAGGCTGAAGTGCGGCGGCATGCTCACGGTCACTGCAGCCTCAACCTGCTGGGCTTAGGCGATCCTTCCTCCTCAGCCTTTCAAGTAGCTGGAATTTACTCTTTATTATACTTTTTGAAAACTACTGTTGCTCTTCATTGTGAAGATGTGTTGTTATTTAGTCAAACATTTTCCTATGTATGGGTATATTGATTATTTTCAATTTTTTTTAGTTACAAACAAGAGTGCATTAAATTATGCACAATTTGTATGTTTTTTAGACTGTCTTAGGTGTATCTGCAGCAGATACACCTAAGTTCCTATAAGAGGAAATTTGTATGTAACCATGTTATATATTGCCAAAGCCCCTTTTATAAGGTGTCTCCCCAACAGACTGTGTTGTTACTCTTTTCAATATTGCCAATGTAATAGATAAAAATGGTATCTCAGTTTAGTTTTAATTTGTAATTCTCTGTTCTGAGGTCAAACATCTTTTTATAAATAATGTGCAGAATAAAAATAGATGATCTACAACTTCATTCATAAAAATTGTCAAATCTTCAAAAATACTTTTGAATGTAAGAAATCAAGTATAAAATAGTACATTATATATTCTCCATATAAATTACAAAATGTGTCAAAACTCATCTATGCTATTACAAGCCAGGATAGCAGTTATCCTCATCAGATTGCAGTGACCGTAAGGGATAATAATAGGTGTTTCTGAGATACTGGGAACATCCTATTCCTTGATCTGGGTACTTATTACATAAACATGTTTAAATTGAGAAAAATCTCTTGAGGTGTACAATTATGGTAAATTCACTTTTCTGTATGCATAATTTAATTATTTTTAAAAGTAGACTTAAGATTGACACACAACCCAGATACAAAGTTGAGCATGTTATCAAATATGAAAGAAAAATGACAAATCTTTTTTAATGTAATTTGATTTACAGCTACTGACTACTGTTCTAATTTGTTTCTGCTTCACGATAGCATTGAAGCAAATAACCTTATGGGCTATACTCATGGAGTTTTAAGGCCAGGAATTTTGTTGTTGTTGTTGAATTGAGGCATTTAAATATTGCATTGCTTCCTGAGATCAGAAGATTGGGATTATCCGATGCTATTGTCTGTGGGGGAACACCAGTGACAAGCTGAAACTGAATCATTTATGAGGGCAAATTAATTAAGAGAAGTCACCAACATAAACAGTTTTTTGTTGTTCCTCTGGGTGGTAAAATCCAAGTTACTGTCTTGTTTCAAATAAAAGTTGTAAACGGATTCTCTTTTGCCTACACTTGCAGTAATGTCTATTTGTGTGTGTATGTGTGTGTGTGTTTTCATATTTTCAGTCTTATATGAAAATACTCCTAGCTTCTAATTGGTGGGTAAACCTGGCATATAAGCCAGTGCAAGAAGGTTTATATCTTCATACTGCTCAAAACAATATCCCCCAAATGTCTGTTATCTGAGTGCCATCTTCAGGACTTTTGTCATATCTAAATACCAGCACTACTACGAAAGACTATTATCTGCCTACAATTTGTGTTTAAATAAATTCACTTTAAATATGTCTAAAAATAAATTTTATGTAATTATAATAGAAAATATCACCTGCTGTAAATAGGAGGTACTATACAATGTAACAAAAAAATACTTTATTAAAGCCTCTGACTATATCTTCTTCGGGTACAAATGAGATTAGTGTTGAGATGTGAAACATATAGCCTTATATTGAGCCTTTTCCCTGGAAAAGGCTTGAAATTTAAATAAAATGACACAATTTAATTCTCTTGTATTTCATAGTGACTCTGAACAAAACCTAAACTCTTCCCTCCTCCCTTCTCTGTTGGGGGAACTCTGCTCTAACATAACCCCAGGGGCCTGTGCACTGGAACTTTTGCTTACCAGCATGATTTCCAACCTGTTATTTCCTTATGATCTTCTATTTTTATTTGCCTTTGAATACCTGAGTTTCTGCCTATTATTGTAGATTCTGCCTATTGTTGTAGATTCTGCCTAATGTGCTTAGGCATTTTGCTCAGCTTTAGTGAATTCCTTGCTCTTCTATTCCTAGTTTCTCTTTTCTGCTTCTGTGCCGAGTAGCTGATGCCCAAAGTCCTTAAACTGAAGCGTTAGCCTGATATCTGACAGGGACTTTCTGGAACTGAATGCCCTAAAGGTGCAAGGGAACAAAAGATAGGCCTTTTTTTTTTTTTTGAGTTGCAGTCTCTGTCGCCCAGGCTGGAGTGCAGCGGCATGCTCCCGGCCACTGCTGCCTCGACGTGTTGGGCTCCGGCGATTCTTCCCCCTCCGCTTTCCAAGTAGCTGGAACTACAGGTGCGCGCTACCACGCCAGGCTAATTTTTTGTTGATTTATTGTGGCGATGAGGTCTCGTCAAGTTGGCCAGGCGGGTCTGGAACCCCCGAGCTCCGGCAATTCACTCACCTCGGCCTCCCAAAGCTCAGGATTACAGGCTGAGCAACCGAGCCTGGCAAGGATTTTCAAATGTATGCACAGCACACATTATGGTGAGATTTTGTTTTGACTGAGTCTTTAGCCTTGAATATTTGCAAGCTGTACTTTTCCCTCTATCTTCCTAGTCCATTGGCCTTGGGAGCAAGTGGAATTTTGTACAAAGTGAAGATAAAAGAAGGGTCATGTATAATTCTTAGAATCAGACCAGAATAACAGTAGGTAGCTATCATTTCATGCTTCACTTTGACTTTCAGTAGAAAGAAGATCAGAATATGCCCCTTTGGTGAGTAGCCCTGAGTCCAGCAGAGCAGGGTCAACAGCAATAAGCAGTGAGGACTCTGTTGTTGGCAACATGCCTGTCAGCATTACTGAGAGGAATTCAGTCATAGCAAATTATTACTTAAGGGGAAAAGAAGAAAACAGAAATCTCAAACTGCTAACAGAGTGAAGTGAGAGGAAGAAAATACTAGAAGATCAAGTAACATGGACAATATTTCAATCTGAGTAGAGCCAAAATTTTCTAAAGCTCAGTCAATTCAAGAATATGCTCAAAAGGGGTATCAACATGCATGAGCCCTTTTCATAACCCAAAAGATTTTATGGATGAATGATATGTTTTAGAAATGGTAAATGTATGGAACATGCCTTTTCCCATATAAAATTTCCCAACTCTGTGATTTATTAGACCTTGCTTTCTGACTGTAATTGGAGACCTTTTCATAATATATCCCAAAACTGCATAAATGCAAAGTAGGGTAGAGTCCATTGAAGAAAAAGTTATATTATTCAGTGTATAACACATACAATATGACAACGTAGGAAAGAAAAATACTCAAAAGTGCAGCATGGCATTAATATAGTGTATCCCCAAGGCAACGGTTGCATAAAGATTGTGAAAGCAAACATAGACCGGGGATTTCTTACACCTCTATTCTTTGCCATTCAGAAGCTGGGGTTGTTAGTGTCCTACTTTTAAAATGGAAACATCTTATGTTCCCAGAATACTAAAGCATTTTTTTTTTATTTTTGCAGCATTACACTGAGTTTATTTGGTAAAGTATATTAGACATTATTAAAAGTCATATAAAAAATAAATCAAGCAAAACAAAATAAGTTTTTAAAAATTCCCACACTATGCCGCTACAGAGAGCCTGTATTGGTCTATCTATCGATTATCTGTTTGTCTATATATCTATCCCTCATTCTCTTGACTTTTTAACAGACTTGATATACATGACCATATAATTTTTGGTACAACTTATTTTAACCCCCAAATGCACCTGACCCTAAGAGGTGGCATGTTCGTGGTTCAGGGTAACTTTGTTGTAGAACTATCTTTTATTTTCCAAAGTTCAAACCCACTGGGAAGAATGATGATGCATAAGAGAGGGTGCTTCACTGGCTAAAAATGTCTGGAGCTAGAAGAGATAATCATGAATCATATAAGTCATGAAACCTGGGCTACCTCTCTGACAGGTTCCTGACAAGGAGTCAGTGTATCATTTGAGGGCAAGGATGTAGAAGTAGCAGTGAACCATACCCTAAATTCTAGGCCTACAGCTCAAAATTCTTACTGTTCAAATGAGGCAAAATAAGATTGGAGAGAACCATGGAGGTCAGACCATAGCCAGTCTAGCCAGTCTCTAGATAACCAAGCACTGCCCATGAGCCAAAGAACATCACTGAAATTCTGGTACAGCTTCTGATGCAAAAGAGCATAAGTGAACACTGGAATTGAATTTCTACAAGTCCCCATGAAATGAGGGTTTGAAGTCAAAATTAAGCTGATTCTTAGAGAAAAACTACTGTCAGTAAGTCTATATTCCTTGTATACTTATTAGTATTGAGGAGATTTTACTCTAAATAGCATATTTATATTTATTTTAATATAAATATATTTATATTATTTTAATATATTTTTAGTATATTTTTAATATATTTATTTAGTCAGTTTGTATTAAATATGTGCAAAACATTGCTAAGAATAAAGCAAAAGAGAAGATTATGAACAATTCCACTATTCTGAAGATATTTCCAGCTTAATAACTGAAGATCTATAGAATTGTAATGGACAAATAGTAATTTATTTTATTTTCACACAGTAATTTATTCAGTCAACTTCAAATTGGCTTAACACCTAGGCAATTTCTAACTTTCCTCTTGTATAAAATGTCTCTATTTCTTGTATATTATACAGACAACACTAACCAAGCACAATGGCTCAAGCCTGTAATCCCAGCACTTTGGGAGGCCAAGGTGAGAGGACTGCCTGAGCCCATGGGTTTGAGTCTAGCCTGGGCAACTTAGTGAGACCTTATCTCTACGATAAATAAAAAAATTGGCTGAGCATGGTAGCAAGCACCTATAGTTCTGGCTACTTGGAAGACTGAGGCAGAAGGATCGCATGAGCCCAGCAGGTCGATGGTAGGGTGGCCATTAGCGTGCCACTGCACTCCAGCCTGGGCTGCAGAGTGAGACTCAGACTCAAAAATAAAAATAAAATAAATAAAATAAAATAAGATGATATTCACTTATGTGACATGATGAAGCCTATAACCTTTTGTTTTCCTAGAAAAATATTAATGCCAGAACTTCTTCATCTTTTTGTTTCCACTGAATCATTTCCAAGTATATCTCTTGATGCTCACATCTTTCCCACCTTAAACCAAAGAAGCAAACAACCTCCTACTTTAACCCCATGTCCCACAGCTACTTTCCTTTCTATATTAGCATTGTTTCTATAATCACTGACTCCATTTTCACAACACTACTCATTCCTCAACTAATTTCAACATGGCTTCCTTCTTCTTCACATGATTAAAATACAATTATTGTTCAAGCTCACTGAATTTAGTTAATCTTTGTCTTCATCTGACTTGGACTTAGTTGTAAATATTATTTTTTGGTCTTTGAGACTCCTTCTTTTGCTGTGCACTTCTCATTCACCAGAAACTTCTAGCTTTGCTTTGGGTCCTGTGACTGTTTTCTCTTTCTGGTGTACAACCATTCACTACTGTTTATATTTGACTCCTCAAAGAACTCAAGATCCTAGACCTTCATTCCTTCAACTTTTTCTCACTCTTTTTGAGGGACTTCAAAAGTTTGTAGAAAAATAGAATTAAAACATCCAAACTTAAAATGTATAAACTTTATTTCTCAACATAAGTTCCATCAGTCAAGACAATTTTGTAAGTGATGACACTAGCAATTTAGTCAATCACTAAAGAACTGAAGGTACTAGGAATTTAGCCACATCACTGCAGGGTTTTCTTGTTTGTTTGTTTGTTTTGTTTTTTCTTTAACTGAAGAAAATGGATGCCCTTTACAGAGTTTTTTAAGATTGGGAACAAAATGTAGTCAGAAGATTCAGTAATGTAGGTGGATTCCTAATGATTTTCCATTAAAACTTCAGCAAAATTGCCTTTATTTGATAAGAGGAATGAGAAAGAACATTGTCCTAATGGAGAAGGTGGAGAAGGACTCTCTGCTGAAGATTTTCCTAGGTATTTTTCTGCTACAACTTTAACTATCTTTCTCAAAATAAGTAGATGTTATCATTCTTTTGCCCTTAAACCCATGAGCATGCCACACTCTTGCCAAGGTCTTTGCTCTTGACCAGTTCATCTTTGCTTGACTGGATCACTTCCTTCTCTTTGTAGTAAAGACTGCACTTTGCCTTCAGGATCGTACTGGAAGTGCTATGTTTTATCTCCTGTTACAATTCTTTGAATACATGTTTTAGGATTCTGATCTCACTTATTTAGAACTTCCATTGAAAACTCTACTTTTGTCTTCAGCTAATCTAGGTCCAATGATTTGGGCACCCGTTGAATGGAAAAGTTCACTCAGCTTTACTTTTTCAGCCAGAATTTTGTGAGCTGAAGCAGTTGAGATGTCCCTATGATGTTGGCCATTGTTTCTGCTGTTAATTGTAGATTCTCTTTGACAGTAGGACATAAACAAGATTAATTTTTTTCCTCGCAAATTGATGTGGGTTTTCGTCTCTGCATGCTGCATCTTCACCATTGTCTTGTGCCTTCTTAAAACAAGGTATTCATTTGTTTATTTATTTATTTATTTTATTTTAAAGATGTGGGGTATAATTCAGGAATAGATATACAAATGGTCATTATGCAGTTACCCTTGTTGATGAGGCATCCCACCCTCCCACCCTAGACAGTTTCTTACAACTGTCAATATCTTTGTTATATTATTATGATAATCGTTCAAGGTCCGCTTATGAGTGAGAATATGTGGTATTCAGTTCTTTGTTTCTGTGATAGGTCACTGAGCATTATAGACCTCAAGTTCATCCAAGTTGCTACATTTTATTTAGGTTTTTGGGTTTGTTTCTATATAAACGTACATAGTAATTTCTAATGTTTTTTGTATTTCTTCAGGGTCAGTTGTAACTTCATATTTTGCATTTCTGATTGTGTTTATTTGGGATTTTTCTTTATTTTTCTTGGTCAGACTGGCTAGGGGTTCATCAATCTTGCTTATCCTTTCAAAGAACCAGCTTTTCGTCTCATTAATTTTTCATATTATATTTTTATTTTCTATGTCCCAAATTTGGGCTTCTATTTTGGTAATCTAGATTCTTCCGCTGAAGTTAGGCTTTTGGTGGTCTTACTTTTCCAGCTTCCTTAGGTGATTTGTTAGCCTGTTTACTTGTGATCTTTCCATTTTCTTCATTTGTGCTCCTACAGATATGAAGTCCTCACTTAGTACTTCTTTCATGGCATCCAGAGATTTTGGTAAGATGTGTCTCTGTTTTCATTTGTTTCCAGGAATCTCTTAATTTCTATTTTGATTTCCATGTTGCCCCAGGAGTTGTTCAGCATCATGCTGTTTAGTGTTCACGTCTTTGTAGGTTTGGGGAAAACTTTGTTGTTGTTGATTTTTATTTTTATGTCACTGTAGTCTGAGAAGGTGCATGGCAGTATTTCAATCTTATGAAATTTGTTTGTGCTTCATTTATGGCCGAGAATGTGGTTGATCTTAGAGTACATTCCATGTGATAATGAGAACAATGTGTATTCTGTGATTGTTGGAGGGAGTGTTCTGTAGGTATCTATTAGGTCCATTTGGTCAATGGTCAAATTGAGGTTCGAGATCTACTTGTTGATGTTTTTGTCTTAATGATCTGTCTAAGGTTGTTAGTGGAGTATTTAAGTCCCCAGCTATGATAGTGTTAGAGTCAATATCTTTTTTAAATTTACCTAAAAGCTGCTCTATGAAAGTTGGTCTCCTATATTGGGTGCATATATGTTTATGATGGATATTTCTTGTTGATGGGTTGAACCCTTTATCATTACATAGTGACCTTCTGTATCTTTTTTAATTTTTAATAACTTCAAGGGTATTTTGTGTGATGTTAAGATTGTAACTACTTGTTTTCTTTTGTGTTCTGTTTACCTGAAAATCTGTTTTCCATCCTCTTTCTTTGAGTCTATGAGTGTTCTTTTTGGTGAGATGAGTGTCCAGGAGACAGTATATTGTTACATCATGATTTTTTATCCAATTTGCCATTCTATATCTTTTTAGTGCTGCATTTAGCATTCCCATTCAGGCTAATTATTGAAATGTAAGTGCTTATCCCTGTCATGAGGTTCTTATAGAGTTTGCTATTGTTGTTGCTGTTTATTTGCTTATTTGTTTGTTGGCTTTCTTTTGATTTGAGGGTTGATTTGTGTGTGTTTTCAATCTTTTTCCTGATTTCTTGGGAAGGGCATGGTCATTATATTTTCTTTCTTTCTTTCTTGTGTGTTTAATACTTTCTTAAGTGTTTCTTGTAGAGGTCATGTGGAAGTGGTGTAAATTCTTAGGGATTGAATGCCTGGGAAGGATTTTAATTCTCTATCACTGATGAGACTTAACTTAACTGAGTAGGTTATTCTTGGTTGGAATTGCTTATCTTTGAGAGTTTTGAAAATTTTACTCCAGTCTCTGCTAACCTGAAGTGTTTCTTTAGATAAGTCTGCTGCTATTCTAATTGGTCTTCCGTGGTAGGCAGTCTGAACATTCTCTCTTGCTGCCTTTAGAATTTTTTCTTTTATATCTACTTTGTGAAAGCTAATTACTATGTGTCTAGGAGTTGGTCTTCTCATTTGATGTCTTGCAGGGGTTCTCTGACTGTCTTGTATTGGAATGGTCTTATCTCTGATGAGACCAGGGAAGTTTTCTTGGATAATTTCATGGAATGTTTGTTCCAGGGTGGTCTTTGTCTCTCTATCTGCCTCAGGGATTACAATTAATCTTTGGTTCAACCTCTTGATATAATCACTCATCTCGTAGAGACTTCATGCCAACTTTTTAAGCTTCTTTTCTACTTTATTAACAGTTTGGGTTAGTTCCACATTTTGATCCTCAAGCTCTGAGATTCTTTCTTCTGCTTGGTTAATTCTGCTTTTCATACTTATCAGTTTGTTATTTCTTTCATTCACTGTATTCTTTATTGCTGTTGCCTTAGTTATCAATTCCTTCATTCTCTCCTCTTGTCTTTCCTCATTTGTTTGTTTTTTCTAGTAATATCTTCATATCTGGGTTTTTGGTTTGAGACCAGTGGTTCTGAGAGCTCTTCATTGTTTGAGTTCTGAAGACTGCGTTCTCAGTTGTTGTCCTTCCAAGGGTCTGTATGAGACCTGTATTCTTTCATTGGTTCTTCATTTCTGAAGGTTTGTTACCCCCTTCTTTTTTCTCCCTTCTTTAATTCTTTTGTTCAGTGATGGGGGGTAGCTTTTACTTTGGTTTGCCCAATTCCTTATTCTTCCTTATGTAGATTCTCTGGATTTGTTTAATTTTGAAGCTGGACTGGGGTTGAGGGACTGTGCTGTCTGTAGTTTTAATATTTGATTAATGGGGGGAGCTGTGGTTCAGAAGCTATCTAAAGATCCAAGTATCCACTGACAGGTATGTGGGCCTCCTGGAACCCACTTTCCACTGCCTTACAATCTGTCATGCAGTGGGGGTGTACGTTTGTCCCCTGAAAGCAAAATGAGACAAGCAAAAGGAAAAGAATGGAAAAAGGGAAGGTAAGAGACAAAAAGAAGTTGAAGAGAAAGAAGAAGAAGGGGAAAAACAGAGAGGCATAACAACTAACAAGCATACAAAGACAACAAAAATACAAAAAATTATACAATTACATTTTTTTAAGCCCTACAGAAGTACTCACCCTCAAAAATACCCATAGACAAACAGAAATTCTAAGAAAAACAACACTAAAATAACAGACACAAAGCAAGTTTGGAAAAAAGAAAGAAAAGAGAGAGAGAAAACAACTCACTCTGTAACTATTTCTGGAACTTCAGGTTAGGGAGTTAGCATTAGGAAGTGGCTCCAGTCTCCAGCCTGTTCCCTCTGCTTTCAGTGCAGGCTGATAGGGTTGTTCTCAGCATAGGTCAGATGTCCCACAGACTGCTGTGGGAGGAGGATGAATCAGATCCAGACTCACCTGACTTGTCAGTTGCTGCTGCTGTCAAGTCTCCCAGTCAGATTAGACATGTCTCTGACTGTTCCAGCTTGCTGGGGGTTATTTGTCTATCCAAGACCAGTGGTCAATCCCAGAGGGGTGCATAGTTAGCCTCTGGGTCTTAGATTAGAGGCTGGACAGAGCTAGGTGGGGCAATGCAGGTCTCTGCCCAGTCCCAGGACAGAGAAAATGACGATAATTGCATCTCCTCACTGGTGGTGGAGCTCCGTTCCCAATTTCCTCACCATGCCTTCTCCATGGTTCCTGATACTAGTGCCTAGCCTGCTGCCACAGGTGATGGCATAGGCCAGGTACCATGTGCTGAGGAGCAGCTGTTCTCTGCTGCCTCCTCTCAAGAGACCCCTGAGAATGGTAGATGTTCCTATGTGGGGAGGGTGACTGCAATCTCATGGCAGTGGTGGTTTGCAGTCACCTCTGGAGGAGTGCCCCAGGTGCTTGAACTCAAATCTCCCTTCAGATTGCCTTTTACTCACCCACTGGCACATACTTATTCACACAGACAGTCTTCACGGACATTCACTTTTGCAGAGATTTTCACACTCTGACTAGCTCCATCTCCATCCTGCCCCAAACTCAAGTTATCCATTTGTAAACTGCTGATTTCCTTGGAGAATTGTCCTCATAAACTTCTTGGAAAGCATCAGTAATTTCACCATTCTTCCAATGAAGCTTCACCATAAATTTGATATTTGTTTTTGTTTTGATTTTAGCAGAATTCATGTTGCTCTGGTAGGGCCTCTTTTCTCAGTGCTTCAAGTTTGAGCCTGTCTAGATATAATAAGTTAGTATAAATTATTTTAGGGGAAAAATAGAATGCATATGTAGTTTTTTATAATACACACTTTTCATAAATGTTTTGAAGACCCCCTCATATTATTATGAGAATCTCATTTATATTCAGAATCTAACAATCACCAAATGTCCCAGAAATTTGTATTTATATTTTCATTCTAGATCTCTCTCTTGACTTCTAATCCTGCATACTCAAGTGACTTACCAATGTATTCACTTAGAAATCTCAGAAGCAACTCTTTTAAAACAGCTATAAAATTTAGCTCTTGATTTTCCCTCCTATACAATGTAACAAAATTCTGTGCTCCCATAATCCTTCTATTTTTAGGATTGGGACTATTTTCCTTTTAGTTATTTCAGCAAGCCTTGGAATCACTGAAAGAATCTCCCTTCCACCTTTACCCAATCTGTTTTATGTAAACTATAAGTAAACTCTAGTTAATTTTTCTCCATTGGTACTACACTTCATGATATAAGCCAGAGTCATCTCTAGTTCATAGGACAGGTATCACCATATAAACTGGTTTTCTACAATCTCTTCTTGACTCTTTCTAATCTTTCTTTATACTGCAACTGAAGGAACATTTTTCAGAGATAAGTCAGATTATGTTATTCCATAGTAGGTCTGTCCATTGGGTTTCTACTGTTTTGGGATAAAAGAAAATCCATAAAAGGACTTGCAGAGTTCCATCCTGCTTACCATTCCAGCCTCATCTTGAAATGCTTACCCCCATCTCTGTGCTATATTGCATACTTAAGACCATATTTCATTTTATTGAACAGACTGTATCTTTGCCAATCCTGGGACTTGAATGTATTGTTCCTTATTCCAAACTCTCTTTGCCTAGTTCACTCTTATTTTGTTATTTAAATATCAGCTTAAGTGTTATTTCTCAGGAAAAGTAATCTTGAAAATAAGTGGGAAGGTGTCTGATAATATTATCTTCTTTAATTTTATAGAACTTTTCTTTGTTTGTAGTTATGCACCTATTTGTGATCATTGAGTTAATTCTTAGCTTCCCTTTTAGACTATAAATGTTCTGAAAGCATGCTGTATCTGATTTTACTCAAACATATATGTCCAATGATCAGCAATTAGTAGCCACATAGCAGAATCTCAATATTTGTTGAGTGAATAAATTAGTAAATATTTATCTTCTCGATTATTTGTCCAATTATTTCTGTGAAATAAATTCTAAAAATAGAAATACCATTTTACAGACTATTGACATTTTTAAAGGTTTTTACAAATTTACTATCTCCCCAGTAAAGTCTGACATCCCTATTTTTTTCCATCCCAATGACAACTCTGGAATTACCAATTGTTTTAAAAAGTAAAAATCTGTTGGGTAAAAAAGATTTATCTGTATGTCTTTAATGACTCAATCTTGAATATAGAATTATTCATTTTGCTACTCTGATTTTCTGTTGCAAATTGTTTATTTATATAAATTTTATATTGTACTACTGGTATCTTTGCCTATTCTTTAAAAATTGTTTTGTGGATGCTAATGACCAGGAAATAAGCATGATATATGATATGGTTAAATTTGAAGGTTTTTAAAATTCTTTTATTCGTAGGACTTCATTTTAAATGACCCATTTAGTAAAGAAAAAAAAAATCTTAAATAATGTAGCTGCTACACTTGCATTCATCCATATGTCTCATTTAAGTGCATGTGATTATTAATTGTGTTATGAATAAAGAAAAGTTAGAACCAAAAAGGAAAGAGATAGTAAATTATTAAGTTATAGTGCTAAAGTAGATTTACAGGAATGAGTCAGCTTGTCTTTTTCCCTACCTATTGGTTCTACTATATTGAAAAAAAAAAGAAAGAAAGAAAGAAAGAAAGAAAGAAAAAGAAACTTATCCTTTGGGGAAAAAAATTCTACAGGTTCAGTAACTTATTTCATTTTATAACCACTTCTTGTAAACTTGTCAAGTTCTGGTTTTAAATCCTAGCTCACCTCAAAAGTGAAAATTGGTTAAAAGGGTTTGGGTAACTTGTCCTACTTTTCATCAGTATATGAGGTAAAAACAATTTCTATTTTGATATGCATTGTCCTTATAACGTGTATACTGGTGAATGTCAATTGATAAAGCCATGTGCTATTATCTCACAGGAGTCAGATCTTGAATGAAAAGGAAAAAAGAGCTCTGGTCTAAAAGAGATCTGGATTCTTAACACAAGTCTGGCACTAACTCATTTATAGAGTTCCTTTTACTGTATGGAATTTTGCAATTGATTTGTTTACTATAAGTCTCAACGTTTTTAGCTCCAAAGCAATGGCATAAGAGTATTCTTGCAATGGCTAGATCAATAAAATCATCAAGGTATTTGTTGAAAATAAAAATTACTGGGGCACACTTCAGACATTTTGAATCAGAGTCTCCAGGAAAATCTTCCCAAGTGTCAGTTATGCTCAGGCAAATTTGGAAATAAGTGGGTTTGTTGACTTCAGTGGTTTTTTTCTAACTTGAATTTTTAAATTCTGATTATTGGTCAATAACATATAAAGAACTGTCGAAATAGTGAGAAGGGCAATTACTTTGAAAATTACTCAGATGCTAGAATTTCAAGAAAGACAAAAAAAATAATCCAGATAATCTGATGCAGTTCTGTGCCCTTCTTCACACTTTCCACTCATTCTTAGGCTTATTTCCTCCAGCAGCACCTACTTCCAGCCTAGCTGACTTACCTTTCCTCCCAGAAGGACTTTTATTTAAAAACCATGATTATGACATGTCTTGTTTTAAAAAAGCCACAACCCACTTCTCTGAAAGCAAGTTATTATCTATGAAAAATAAATCTTTTCCTATACGAACTAAGTAAAATATAATGTCTGTTTTCTGTCCATTTATTTTTTACTATAACTTTTATCCATATTTTAGCCATTAATTTATTATTTCCAGTAGTAAAAACCTATAAAACCTAAAAATATGATAACAAGAAAGAAAAACAGAAAATAAAGAAAGAAAAAAAAAGAAGCTGAGCAAAAATGTTGAAGAATGGGATGTGCTTGCTTAGAAACTAAAAAGCTGGATAAATGTTATTAAGACTGTGATATGTCAATTAAGAAGAAAGTTAATTTAATTATATAGGCCATGATAGTTCAAAGGAAAACAGACATGTCTGTTCCTGGACCTTTATATAGAAAATAAAGGGTTGACTAAAGGAAGTATTCCTAGACCAAAATACAATCTTGATTATTACTTGTAGCAGTCATCATCATCATCATCATCATCATCATCATCATCATCATCATTATTGTAGAGACTTGCATGTTTACAGAACTTTATAGCTCAACATAATTTTTACAAGCATGAACATCACATCTATCATGTTTTTTTTCTGAGTACCACTTGATCTATTTTTAAATGAAGTAACTGAATTAAAGCTTACAAAGAATTATTCATGCATCAGGGCTTAGAACTAATTTTTCTAGTGCAATGCTCTTTCCTTTCTATCATCAAGTTCCAAGTCGCTTCAGCCAACTTTTCTTATCACAGTGATATCCACATCCTCTCAGGCCTAGACCTCAAGGAAATGCCAACAGTGAATCTGATCTTCAACGTCCCAGCACAAGAGCTGCCAACACATCATCATGGTAATATCTCATGCTCATTAAATACCAAACTGGATGGTAACTTTACACATACTGTCCCATTTCGTGCTCACATTCACACATAACATAAATAATATAATTGCCAAATATGTTGTGATAAGTAAGCTGTCAAGTAGATTATCTAAAGTAAAAAAGTTGACTCCACCTACTAAAGTCAAAGAACTGGCTCCACCTACTGTCTCTCCTCTTGTGGATGGGATGTTATCTTGCCCAAAACTTAAACTCTAGGAAACTTTCTTCACGAAATTATTGCTTCTATGAGGGGGTCTGAAAAACCCAGAATTATTTTTGGAGGGCCAGTCCTTGTACTACAGGCTTTTGCTGCGAGGTGAGTGCTCTAGGGACCCATCAGCATCAGTGTACCAGTTGGCATTGTCATGAGAGATTGTGTTCGACTTCATTTTATATTTACGTATATATGTATGTATGCATGTATGCATTTGGGGATTCTTTCAACCGTGTTTGCCTATTTCAAGATGGACGAATTACAAGTGCACCTGCCCATACTGCATTGAGTGTTTAACAGTTGTTTTTTTGTTTGTTTTTTTTTAATAAAAAGCAGCATGACCCCTCTACCTCAGCCTCTTTATTCACCCAATTTCAAATGACATTTTTTGTTTGTTTGTTTGTTTTTCCAGATGGAAAAAAGTTCTTAAAGGGAAACCTTTCGCTGATGAGGAAGAGGTGAAACAAAATGAAGCAAAACAAACACAGTAGAGGCACTAAAAGGCATCAAAATTGATGAGTTCAATAACTGTTCTGAGCAGTGGAAAAAGCGTCTCGATAGGTGTATTGCATCAAATGGAGAGTACTTTGAAGATGACTAAAATTTAAACATGTAACAATAAATTAATAATTTTGTATAAATAATTCTGGGTTTTTTGGAGGTTCTCTCCTTGTATCTATGTTTTCTCCTACTATTTCTTTAATGACTTCGGTATATTATGGTTTAAATAAAATATTGGTAGAGGCTCTGGAGACCTATGCATCATTTCCAAGATTGCCTTCATGGAAGGAAAAGTCTTTTGAGTTTCTACTTTAAAAATGAAGTGAAAATTGTATACATTTATCCCTGATTGCTAAACTTCTTACACATCACTGTAAAAGACTTGGATGTGGAAAAGAGTGGAGATAGAACCAGTCTTTGATATCTGTGCAATATCACTGCAAACAGGTTTGCTGCATTTACAAATATGAGCATAGAAAGAAAAATAAATAAAATGGAAAAAGCAAGAGTAGATGGTTGATCAGAAGATATGTGTATGTGTGTTTGTGTGTGGGGGGGTGTTTTGTGTGTGTGTGTGTGTGTGTGTGTGTGTGTGTATAAATCCTTATATATTTTATAGATAAACAAGATTTTCAAAATGCCAGTTGGTTTTTTACTACTTAATTCACCATAATGTAGTGAGACAGGCATAGAAAGATTAAAGAACAGATCATCAGAGATTAGATTTATTTGTAATAGGAACAAAACAAACAAATAAAAAAGCTAAATAAGGATTTTGCTTCTTTTTCTCTGTTTTTCTGTGTTCTTCTACTGGGAATATTTGGTTATTTTCATATGAACACAATTCACTGAAAATTAACATTGATTTTATCCTCAACTGCTGTCACATCTGTTTAGCTGTAAAGGAAGGATTACCTCTATCAGGACACATTTGCAGGTAACATCTATCATCGAATTCACAGTGGAAACGAGAGGTATCATGGAGGCACTCGTGGACATACGAGTCTAGAATGCCATGCTTCCACTGGTAGACAATAATAATGATTTAAAGACTTCTTAAATATTGACTGTTAACACAGTTGATTTTTCTAGAAAACTCCTACAATCATCTAGAGGTGGCTTTTGTCACTAATATTTTACTTTTTTAATCTAAAATTACAGTATTTTATGACATAAGGCAAGGAGGACATTGAATTACACTGTGCTTAGAATTAATAGGTTATACATTCATTCATAGTGAATGTTTATTTCTGTATAGTCTATAGAAAACTATCTTCTAATCTCCAGGCTCTAAAAGGAAAGCAAGTCCTCTCCATTTGTTTAGGCATAGCAGGGGGGAAGAAAAAAGACCAAAATTTGGAAGTGAGGAGTCTGTCTTCATAAGCTCCACATGTGCAAAAGCCCTAATTTTTGCTGATCTCTGTATTACTGGCACCATGCCAGCCTATCTAGTATACAGGCTTCTGTGATCCATTTGAGAATACAGTCAGTCATGTCCCTGGCAAAGAAGCCCAGCAGAAGAAAACACACAAAGAGAAAAAGAGAGATGATTATTTCAGACTTTAAACTTGTCCAGAATTGATAAAATCTGTTTCAATTTTAGCATAGGTATACATTTTGTATATTATCATCAAGCATTTTTTATTACATATCAGAAGAAAGGGGCGCTTCAACATCTACTCTTTTCTTAAGACTTCTAAGTGCTTTATTTTATCCATCTGTAACACGTGATATGTACTTGCTGAATTGATCAATATTGCACCATTACCAAGTTAGAAGTATCTGAAAGGAAGTTTCAGAAATGACCTAGAGAGTATTGAGAATCCTGCACTCAGTAAAGAGTATTCTTGCATCACAGAACAGTTTTCATCAAACATTGCTTTTGTACCCAAAGGAAAATGGACAGAATGCTCATCCATCTATATATCCACTATACAAGTCCTGAAAATTTAGTTCACAAATTCATCTTAGGAAAAATGCTACATATCTCACTGCTGAATATCACTGTGGTCACCCTTGAAGTACTCCCCTTAGGAAGCTATGTACTGATGCCAGTGTCTAGTCCTAACTATCACCGTGCGAATGTCGAAGTTTGAATAAGAGCAATGAACAAAACATTAAATTTCTTGTTAAACTTGGCAAGAGTGAAAGTGAAATCAGGGACATATTAGTCCAAGTTTATGAAGATGATGCCATGAAGAAAATGGCAGTGTACAGATAGATTAAACTTTTTGTGAGGGAAGAGACAGCATTGTTGATGAAGAGAGGTCAGGATGGCCAGCAATGAGTGGAATTGATGAAAACATTGCAAAAATTTGTCAAATAGAGTATCAAAATCATCAGCTGATTATGAGAAGCATGACAGACCAAATAAACATCAATAGAATAACAGTTAGGAAATTCTTAACTGGAAATTATGGCATGAGAAAGATGTGTGTAAAAGTGATCCTGAAGGAGCTCTTGCCTCATGACAATGCACCAGCTCACACAGCACTGTCAGGAGGGAGTTTTTAGCCAGTAAATAAATAATTGTGTTGGAACACAATTATTGTATTGGAACATGACTCCCTACTCACCTGATCTGGCCTCCAGTGATTTTTTTCTTCACCCAAATATAAAGAAAATCTTGAAAGGATGACATTTTGACGACATTCAGGACATCAAAGGTAATATGATGACAGCTCTGAAGACCATTCCAGAAAAACAGTTCCAAAATTGCTTTGATAGGTAGACTAGGTACTGGTATTAGTGTGTTGCTTTCCAAGGGGATTATTTCAATGGTGACTCTAGTGATATTCAGCAATGAGGTATGCAGTACGTTTTCTAGATAAGTTCATGAACTTAATTGTCATACCTCTTATGTTTCTCTATGTATGTGCAAACAGTTTAATCTTTTTCTAAACATGCTGTTTCTCTTTTAGACATCCACTGCATTAATAGTACATTTTCTGTGTTGTGCTGACTACAGTCTCTCAGTTCCAAACTGTACGTTCTTATGATGCAGGATCTGGTACTGTGAAAATTACATTTCTCCTTTGACCAGTTAACTCCCTCTTAGGTTCTTCCCCAGGAGCACTTTGAGGAGGTCAGAAGGTTTCAGGCAGACACAGGACTTCTTCTTTCCCATTTGTCTGCTGATCCTGTCGTGTCACTCAGTCAAGGGCTCTTAGTTCCTGCAGAAGCAGTTGGTTTCATGTGTCAACGCTATTTTTACCCACTCCCAGAACCAGTCTTCTTACAAATCCTCAAAGAAGCCAGCAGTAGCTGGGCAGCAGACCTTCCCCAGTGGTCTGCTCCAGCTCCTCAAGACCATCCTTCAGGGTCTTGCCTCCAAGGAAAGGATGGTAGCTGCTTCCTGCTATTGGTTCTGTGTTACTCTTTGTCCACTACAGTTCTCTAGAACCTAATTGAATCCCTGCTGTAAATGCTTTCTGCTCAAATAACTAGTGTGGACTTTGTTGGTGGTGTTTTTGCTGAACTCTAACACGCTAATGCATGTGCTGAATTTTTCAGTTGGAATGTTTCATGGTTAAGAAAGAGTGGGATTGTAAGTTAAAAAATAGATTTCATTTCTGATTGCCTAGTTTTGAGCAAAATGAAATGTGCTTTGATTTTACATATGAACTGAAAATATAAAGAACATACTCATGTATGCATATGTATACATGATCAATATAGTATTTGTCTTCATAAGACTATTTTGAAGGTAAAATATGACAATGAACACAAAAGGTCTTTGAAAAGTTATACATACTGGCAAATTCCACTTGTCATTATAACATAGAACTTTTAAATTGATCTAAAATGTATTCATCTAGCTGGGGAAATTTCAGAATTGTGTGTGTATCACAAGAAAGTCATCCAATTTATTTTCATTTCATTTCATATTAAATGAAAATATATAAAAAGTATACCACCAACCAAATAAAAGTAAATGAAACTAGAATTAATAAAATAGTGTTACAAGTTAACAGAATTAGACCGAAACTATTTTTTCTTCCTTTTGTACCTAAATACTCTGGGAACTTTCTATTCGGAAAGTAAGAGGAGTAGATAAAATTTTTTCATGTGTCCTTTATAAAATATATCCCAATCATATTCAAAGTATATTCTTACACATTTTAATATGTTTCTCCATAGTATTTTTATGCCAAAAAAAAAAAAAACCAACCAGGTGTTTTTACTTCTACAAAGAAAAGCGCAAAATAAGCCTGGCATGGTGATGGGTGCCTTTAGTCCCAGCTACTCCACTCCCAGAACCAGTCTTCTTAGAACTCAGGAGGCTGAGATGGGAGGATCATTTGAACCCAGATGTTCTAGTCCAGGCTAGGTAACATATAACTCATTTCCCCATATCCCTTCCTTTTTATTTCCAATGTTTTTTCTATCACAATTTTAGTTTACTCACAATTTTTTGTTTTCTCTGGCCTCAGTGCCTGTACTCATGTTCTTTGTAATGGTTAGACTCCATCTTTGATGCTCAACTGTTGAGAGTTTTCAAACCCTACCACTTTCCCTTTTCCTTCAGCCCACATCTTGGCAGGTTGATAAGAAAGCCTGGTTTGCACTCTTCTTTAGCACCAGTGGGAAGTCCAAGTCACACAATTATTAATCTACCTGCCAGGGGAAATTCTCACCCCAGACCCATCTCCTCACCACCATAAAACTCAAAGCCAGTCTCTTTGCCCTGCTGTCTCGTGACATTATTAGACCTGCTGAGGAACCTACCCTATGGTCCCAAGAAAGCTTCTTTGTGGAAGTAATAAATCTTTTTATACCCTCTTGTATGTGTGTTGTATATTGGTATTGACATCAAAACCAAAATTTTGACGTGAAGTTCCATTCTGCCTCTGCAAAGTGACACAACTGTTAGCACAGTGGAATGAGCATGTAGGCAATGACTGCTGCCACTGGGAGCTTTTCTATACTTTGACTTGGTAACTAGCTCTGTTGCTTGTGGGTTAGCTGCTCTTGAGTTGCATTGCTGAATTTAAGGCAAACTTGTACTTGGATCCCTGCTGCTTTTTGTAATATTTACTGAGTCCTACTGTCTCCGTTGTAGATTCATCCTGACCTAGATTAGAAGCTATCATTGTGTTTAGAGACAAGAGTATGAGTTTGAGGCCCTTTTTTAAAGGACCCTAGGTAATATGTCTCTATCTGTGTTTCTCAGACTGAGTAATATGTCTCCACTTCAACATAACTCCTGACTAATGCTAGGCTTAAAGAAACAACTCGTACATTATAATTGTTGCTTGTGCCTCAACCAAGCATTGTTACGACCCCCCGCCCCATTTTTTTGTGAGCTCAGGGAAAAGAGAGATACACTGGACACTATGCAGGCTCACTAGATGTCTGCTCTTCTGGAGGAAAAAACGTTACTATGTGGCATCCTGATATCTCACTCCTAAAAGCAGATGGCTCACTAGGAATCTACACAATAAATGTATTGTTGCTGTGACTATGCCTTTATTAAACAAAAACTCTACTTCTTAGGATAATAGGAAAAAGCACCAATGACATCTCCATGGCAAAGTCAAGGGATCAACTACAAACCTAATTTAAGCCTGGGTACTAAAACCTTATAACATAATTATTGACAAAGTCTAAGTTTCTCTGGAGGAAGACATTTATAAATACGAGCAGCATAGGGAGAACCCTGTTCACCGCAGATATAGAGAGAAGAAACACAAACTGAAAATAAAGGTCCACAACTTAACACATCAGAAATTTGTATAAAAATAACTTATATTAAATAATTAAAAGACATTGGCTTTTATGTCACTACACCATAGGTTCTGAATTAGCTTTAACATCTGTTGAAATGTACTTATTGGCAAATCTTTATGACCTTAATAAATACTGGGGTTCAAATCAAATTTTACTTGCAAATTATACTCAATTTAAATAAAAGATCCCTATAATTTTAGGGATTTACTACATATAAAGTAGAGGACAAATAACTATGATTTATGTAACTATTAGAAC
The DNA here is from genome assembly GCF_000164805.1 of Carlito syrichta. NCBI lineage: Eukaryota > Metazoa > Chordata > Mammalia > Primates > Tarsiidae > Carlito > Carlito syrichta. The sequence goes on from NW_007041104.1 coordinate 73,897, forward strand.
AATTGTCTTCCATAAATTCCCCATAGTCACAGCACCCATGCCCTAAAATATCCTGTTGTAGGCATGAATGCTCCAACCCAATGAATAATAAATTAAAATTAATTAAGTCTTTGGCACTTACAATTGACTCAGATGAAAGGGACCCTATGGACCTTTTCCCTAGATAAAATGGCTAATACAGCACAATAGAAATTAAACAGTCTTCAAGAAATGAAATACATCATACAAGACCTATTTAGAAAAGGAATGATTATTCTCACTGCTTCTCCATTTAACAACCACGTTTGATCTATCTCACACATGGAAAAATTAAGGGTACCTCACAGTAAGTTAACAAAACGTTAATCCTGTGGCCCCACCCATTACTAAAATTATCATTCAATCAGCAACAGGTAATACATTGCTGTCATAGATTTGGCTAATATTTTCTGTTTGGTGCCTATTTCAACAGGTTTTCAACCTCAATTTTTCTTCTTCTTTGGAGGGACGTTTACCAAACTGCTCACACAGCATATCAACCAACATTTGCAGGGAAGAGCAGAGGTATGACACCTCACTGAAGACATCCTCCTATGAGAAGATACATTTTATACTTTTTTTTCAAAACGTACTATTCACAAGGAGTTTACAAAAATGCAGTGGGCCACTACCCTACACATAGCACAAAACCCTGAAGCCTCAGTTAAATTCCAGAAAATTTTTTGATTAAATCAAAGAATATTTCATCCCTGATATTGTGAAGGAATAATTATCAACCCTCTCAGCATTCACAAAATTAGGTCTTTTAGGCCTTTTTGGATTCTAGGGTAACATATTTCTCAGTTACAAATTTTACTTAAGCCTGTCGGTACTGTTACTTGAAATCAGTTCACTTGGAATAAGATCCCCTGCCAAAAGGGGGAGGGGAAGCTCTAAAATTTATCTTAATTGCAATACAACAGCATTTCCATTTGCATCCCCTAAAGTCTCCTTCCCTGTAGAGGCTTTAACAACATACTTTTATGCATCCTGAAGTGAAGCCAACCATGATGGCAATACATTGCCTATGACTTTCTAGTGTGAGAAATTGCCCTCCTCTGTTGCTAAGTTGCTCAGATACTATCCATCAGTAGAGTGCCAATTTCTGGCTGCTATTAGACTATCCTGGAAACAGAGGCTCTCATGGAACCTGAACCCATGACCCTCTGCACACAACTGCACATATGCTTTGGGTTATAAGAGCAATGCCCTGCAAGCTCACCATGGTTATTTTGCTAAAGTACAAAACTAGGTCTGGGGCCTCCTGCGGGAAGAAGTGGTGCAATGGTTTGAGTGTGTTCCCTAAAATTCATATGCTGGAAACTTAACTCCCAATGCAATAGTGTTGGGAGGTGGGGTCTTTGGAAAGTGTTTAGGTCATGAGGGTGGAGTCCTTATAAATGGATGAACGCCTCTATAAGAAGGAAGAGCAATCTCTTCTGCTTCTGCTTTTCTGCCTCATGAAAACACAGTTCGCCTCTCTCTTGCCATTCTGTCTTCCACCCAGAGAGGACACAGCAAGGAGATCCATGCAAAATGGATCCCCTTGATTTTGGACTTCCCAGCTTCTAGAACTGTGAGAATACATTTCTGTTTTTTGTAAATTACCCAGTTTCAGGTATTCCCTTGCAGCAGCACAAAACAGACTGAAATAAGTAGACTCTCTAATCTTCAGTACCTTACCAGATACTTCATGCTACTGATGAGGTCATTTTTCTCTTGCTCATCTTAGTTACTGAGTGAAAAGTCAAGGAAATTCTGTTTCTTAATGTAATGTATTGCTACCACACACCTGATGGAGTTTCCTGGGAAACTGCTTCTTTTCTTCTATCAATCAGAATGTTTCTGATCAGGATGGGACCCATAGGTCAGTATAACCAGCTGAACATCAGGCAATCACTTCAGGGCTGCATGCCCTAGCCAAAAATTAGCCAATCTACATATTTTTGCACACTCTTGAGCTATTGCCAATGATCTGGCTATAGCAGCACCAATTCCTTTTCCTAACTTGTATCCAAAGGGAGAGGAGCTCCTGGAATCTCTTGTTTCACAGATATCCTCAATATAAATAAAAGTCTCATATGTATTTTTGTATATAAAGCCATGATGCAAGATGCAATCCAGAACCCAGAATGATGAAATCATAAACAAGGCATTCAATGGAACTTTTACCTCACCTGTGGCCTCAAGGTACAAGTATCATAGAGGATCACAAAGGTTTACTTAAACAATCTCAAATTTAATTAAATAAGACATGGCATGTTTTAGCCATCTGGGAAACACTATAAATGGAAACATCATGAATGGTAACAGCCTCTTAACAATCATGAAATGTAATAATCTGACTTTCTTTTTTTTTGTTTTTGATGACTGTTGACGTCCAAGCTCTACTATAATATCTTTCCCCTCCACTCCACATAGAAATTTGGATGTTCCTTTCTTTGACACTGCAGGAAGTGCAAAATAAGACAGCCCTAGCCCACAGGAGGAAATCTTCAACCAGCACCACTTTCTAGCCACTGTGAAACCCCAAGTGAGTCTTTTATTCCTCATCTCTCATGCCTTTCTTGGGCATGCTTTGAAGTCGATTATGCTCTCCCCAGAAAGCCTCATTTTTAAGTGAGTAGTAAACCTTTTCATATCCTTTTAGTTCATGGGTAGTGTGATCAGTCTCAATGTCTGAACAAATTTTGAGTGAGAAAGATTTTCTTGCATCTGTGGACTGATCTTATTGTTGTTCTTGATATTATTATAATTATTATGAAAATCATATAAATAAAATTTGCCATCTTAACCTTTTCTAATGTTCAACAGTGTTAAGTATATTCACATTGTTGTGAAACAGATCTTCAGAATCTTTTCCTCTTGCAATATGGAACTCTAAGCCCATTAAACAACTCTTACTTTTCCCCTTCCCCTAGTTCCTGGTAATCACTATTCTATTTTCTATTTCTATAAGTTGGAGTCATGATATATTTGTCTTTTTCTGACTGGCTTATTTCACTTAGCATAATAGCCTCAAGATTCACCTATATTGTAGCATATATCTGGATTTTCTTCCTTTTTAAAAATTAATACTATTCCTTTGTATGCAGAAGCACACTTTATTTATTCATTTATCTGTTGATAAAAATTTGGATTGCTTCTCCCCTTTGCATACAATTTGGATAAGGAATTGTAGCTGCTATTTGCAAGCCTAGATAGCCAGATCACAGAAGTATAAAAATAGTTTCTCAAGACCTTGTCTTCAATTATTTTGGATATTTAACAGATAGATGGATTGCTAAATTATATGGTAGTATATTTTTCAATCATTGAGGAAACTTCATATTGTTTTTAAAAATGGTCAGACCATTTTGTAATCCCATCAACAGTGTACAATGACTCCAAATTTACCACACCAAAATTTTCTGTACTCTGTTTTACTTTTTCTTTTGTTAGGAGTCATCCTAATGTTTCTGTGGCCATATCTCATTGTAGTTTGGGCACTCATTTTCTTGATAATTAGTGATGTTGAATACCTTTTCATATGCTTGTTGGCTATATATAATCGTTGGTCTTCTGTCTGTTTTGAGTTCTTTTTTATCTCTTTATTTTACTTTTTATTTATCCTTTTGGTATCACAGCTAATGCATTTTTATCAAGTCTTTGGTAATTAGTTATGCATATTCCAACATTCTCCATCTTAGTCTAATTGCTCATGCAAATACTTAATGTCAATTTCATCTTCTCTAATGTAAAGTTAAATGAAGAAAACACAGCTTCTGCTCATTTACTATTGTGTCTGAAACATGCTAGATGGTTCCTAAATATTCCTGAATTTCTGATTTGATTCGATGAATCAAATGTTCTTTGCCATTTGCTCAGCTGGAGACAGAGTTTACTAAAATAAATTACTAAAATTACTTTAAATTAATTACCATTATTTACTTTTTCTTTATCATTCCTATTATTAGGTCAGAAGGAAAGAAATAGTATCATGTTTCCTCTCATTTTAATCTGTTACTATTTTTCAAGAACTGTATTGAATTATTTATTTATTATCAATGATTCTATGAGAAAAGTTCTATATTATGACTTGATTGAAGATTAGAAAAGAAGGTTCAGAAGACAACCAGTTTGTCCCAGAGCACACAGCCAGTGTGCAGTTGAAGCAATGGATTGTACTAGACAGTCTGGCTGCTAAGTTCTGTTTTCTTGTAAAGGAAGATAAGACAAGCCAGAAGAAATCTGTCTTTCCTGAACTGGGCATAAGACTGTGTTTAATTCTAGAACTGACAGAGAACAAGTGAGTTCAGTGTTTGTAATGCAGTTGAGGGTCAGAATTATAAGCTCCCTGGAAGCATCCTAGAGTATAATAAGTTTTATACATATCTTTTAAGGCTAAAACTAAATGTATGCATTGTTTTCTATTAGCTCAGCTATTGAATTGGAATATGTAAATTAACATTCTCAAAGGAATTTTCAGTCATGTGTACAAGACTGTTCTTGGTCTGTATATGAATTAAATTAATCTTTGCCTATTTGATGACATTAAAAGTGATGGCTCTAAGGCAAACTGTGGCTATTTCTACATTTTACCAACATTTTTTGGTCAATACAGTAAGAAAAATGTGCTCAATTATGAAAATGCTACTTCTCAAAGAAAGAGGTGAAGAATTTATGATTCAAAGGTCAGATATAGCTCATTGCTTAATTTCATCAAGTGCTAGATACTATTAACCTTTCTAATTAGTGAATTTTGTGTGAGATGTTGCTATTTATCTAAATTTGTTAATGGACTTCGTTTGAGGCAATGGATATTTGTAAATTAATACATTCATTTATTTATTCATTCATTATTCATAGAAATACTAGTCTCCTATCTAGTTTGAAGTAATATATAATATTAAAACATACAAAGCAGGCCAATTAAAATATAAAGTTTACTCAAAATCTAATTAGAAGGAAGAAGGGCAGGAATGTACTATATATCTGGAATGAATTATTTATTTTAATCATGCACAAAATGTATCTCTCCATTTCTGGATAGCCAGGTTAAAAGAAGAAACATTTTGTGCTGAATAAAACCAATGACTGATTAAAAAGTTGACAGGTTCTTGTGAAAAAAAATTTTTTTTTCAACTGGTAGTGTACTACAAGGAATTTACCCATAGATTATTAATCATATTTTTATTGTACATATTCAAAGTGTACAACAAGATATTTCAATATATATATACATTGTGAACTGGTCATTATTGTCAACTAAGTTAACATATCTATCATCTCATATAGGTTACATTTTTGAGTCTACGATGATAAAAGTACCTAAGATTTACTCTATATTTTATTTTCAGTATATAATGCAACATTATTGACTATAATCTTCATGCTGTACATTAGACCTCTAGATTTATCCATCCTACATATCTCCATGTTTGTTTCCTTTGACCTACTTTGCCCCATTTCCTCCTCTTCCTCATCCCGGGTAACTACCATTCTACTCTCTGTTTCTATGTATTCCACTTTTAAAATTCAAATCCCAAGTATAAGTAAATCATGCAATATTTGTCCATCTGTGTCTGACTTATTTCACTTAGCATATTGTCCTCCAGTTTCATCTATATTTTCACAAAAGTCACGATCCCCTTCTATTTTAAGACTGAATAATATTCCAGTATATGTACACAAATACCACAATTTATAGTTCTATGCATCTGTTGATAACTACTTAGGCTGTTTCCATAATTTTAAAAATTTAAATATTTAGGTGAAAATAAAAGTTGATTATATTCAAGGTTTTCAATGTGATAATTTAATATAAATATATATTGTGTAATACTTATCACAATGAAATTAACACACCCATTACCATCCATGTTGTACATTGTATCCCCATAATACTTTCCTCTTAAAACTCATTGTTCATACCCTTTTGTCCACATCTCCTCATATTCCCCAACCCGCAGCTCTTGGCAACCTCCATTCTACTCCTGTTTCTATGCGTTTGACTTTTTTAGATTCCACCTGTAAACAACATCATATAGTATTTGTCTTTCTGTGTCTGCTTTATTTCATTTAGCATGTCTTCCAGGTTTGTCCATATTGTCAAAAAAATCTAAGATTTCTCTTTTTAATGGCTTAATAAAATTCCATTGTATACATACATACCACAATTTCTTTTTCATTTCTCTGTTGATGGACACTAAGGTTGTTTCCATATTTTGGCTATTGTGAATAATGTTGCAATGAACATGAAAGTGCAAATATCTCTACAAGTTGCCGGCTACATTTCCTATGAAGTTATACCTAGAAGTGGGATTGATGGATTATGTAGTAATTCCATTTTTTTTTAGGAACATCTATACTATTTTCCATAATGGTTACATTAATTTCCATTTCCACTGACAGTGTGCAAGGATTCCCTTTTCTCTAAATTCTCTCCAATACTGGTTGTCACTTATCTTTTTGATAATAGCTTTTCTTACATGTATGAAGTGATATTTTATTGTGACCATGTTGAGCATCTCTGAGTACCTATTGATCATTTGTATGTCTTCTTTGGAAAAATATTTATTTAGATTCTTTGCTCATTTTTAATTAGTTTGTTTGTTTATTTGCTTCTGAATGGCTTACATATTTTGGTGGTCAACTCTCTATCAAATACACGTGGCACAAATATTTTTTCCAAATCTGTGGGCAACCTTTTCAAATTGTTGAATGTATCCTTTGCTATGCAAAGGATTTTGGTTTAGTGTAGTCCTACTTATTTATTTTTGTTTTATTTGCCTGAGATCTTGATGTCATATCCCAAAAAAATCATTGCCAAAACAAATGTCAAGGAGTCTTTTCCTTCCTTATGTTTTCTTCTAGTAGTTTGATAGTTTCAATTCTTACATTTAGGTGTTCAATTTCTTTTTCAGTTGATGTTCATGTATGACTTGAGAATATAATTTAACTATTTTTCATATGAATACCCAGGTTCCCAACCCCATTTGCTGAAGTGACTATTTTTTTTTCAGTGTGTCTTCTTGATGCCCTTGTCAAATTAGGTATACACATATGTTTGGGTTTATTTCTGGGTTTTCTATTGGGGTCCATAGGTCTATGTGTCTGTTTTTGTCCCAGTACACACAATTTTGGTGACCATAGTTTTGTAATAAAATTTGAAGTCAGAAAGTGTAATGCTTTGAACTTTTTCTTTCTTAAGATTACTTTGACTATTCAAGGACTTCTGTAGTTCCATCTGAATTTTACAATTGATTTTTTTTGTTTTTGTGAAAAAAATTATATTGGGATATTGATAGGGATTATGTTGAGTCTGTATTCGTTTTGAGTAATATGAACATTTTAACAATATTAATTTTTATTTTCAATAAACGTGGGTTTTTTAATTTACCTGGATTATTTGATGACTTTCATCAATGTTATATTGGATAGATAGCAAAAGACAGCTAATGATTTGCACACACAGGCTTATGCATACCTAGTCACACATATCCACACTTGCCAAATCTGTTTCTTCTGTAGTATTCTTTAGAATAATGTCATAACTCTTTAAAATAATATCTAAACATTTATTCAGATGTTCAACTTAAAAATCAATTGCAGAGTCTTCTCTTTTTCACCTCTTATATGAAATTCATCAACATATTATGTTAGTCGCAAACCCATAATGTATCCTAGACACACCATCTCTACTACTAACACTGGCTCAAGCCAGCATTATGTCTAAAACTATGCCTTTATATTCCTAACTGATCTTCTCCCTGACAAAAGTAAACAGAGAGGAGCAAGGATAACATTTTTAACCTAAATTCAGGTAACCTTATTCTTTTTCTTAGGACATTTCATTTGCTTCTCATTAAAATTGACATAAAACCTTAATCTCCTTTCACAATGTATAATAATATAAAAATCTCCAACCTCTTTTTCTCCCTATTTTTCCTTGTATAACATGTTACAGCTACATTTTCTCAAGCTTCTGGATATACCAATTGCTTTTCCTCCTTTGGTAACTACACTTAACTATTACTCTATCTTCTAAATGTTTTCCTTAGACCTCTGAAGGCCTAGTGATTTCTCTTCATTTAGTGTTAGGTTCAAATGTGAGCTCCTAAAAGGAATTTTATTTCACTCTTCTAACTAACGTGAACTGTACCTCTATGTAGTAATTCTTTATGATGTTAACTTACTGTGTTTACTTCAAAGTATCCATCTCTAAAATGATCTTACAATTGTTTTAAATATAAATGTATATATGCATATACATAGCTTTGTATATACACATATACATACACACACATAAAGTGTCTAGTTCTCAGTAGCAAAGCTGTTTGATAATAGAATATATATGTGTACATATATAAATACATATAAATACACATACATATATTACATATATAGTATCTACTTCCCAGTAGAGAAGCTACTTAATAAAATATATAACAGACTATTAATACTATTAATGACCATCATTTATTACATGCTCACTATGCATCAAGAACTCTTCCAAATAGAAGGTAACAATTAAGCAGATTTGACAATGAAAAAATACAGTTATACTGCTAACTGATTTGCTGGTGATGAAATGAACTTGAATATATTACAAAGTGCTAAACATTAAAGATAAGTGTAAATATTTGGAAATTTAAGAATCATCATTGTGCAAGATATCTGGCAATCTATAGTAAAATATTTTTGCAAATTATGAAGAAGCTGAAAATTACGTTGACAAATTGGATAATAAACTGACAAAAACCACCATCCTTAGAGAAAAATGAGAAAACGGATGGTGAACATTGACAATAATGACTTGTTGTGCATTCCATGAATGATGGAGAAATTGATATAATGATGAGCATGAGAGGATCGGTGATCATGAGCACAGGTGGATAAATCCACAGGAGGATATGGTTAAAAACAAAAAAACCAGAAACTGTGATCAACTAATTGCTTTCCTTGAGCATGGTCTATTTTTCAATCACCAAAATGTTATGAAAGTTTATTCAATTACAGACTGTTTAGACAGAAATCTTTTTAATGAGGCAGGTGAAACTGAAATCTTTTTTTTAAAGGCAGGCTATCAAAGTTCTTCTTTATCACTTGAGAATCCTGTTTCTGGCTCATCATCTAATGTCACTTGCAACCTGAAGACAATGAAGATGTCAAAAGTGACATGACTTGATCTCTAAGAATCTCAAACAACCAGACATAATTAATACTTATTTTAATACTTATTACATGGGTACAGATCGATGGATGGATCAATGGACAGAGAGAGGATAGATATTAATAGATAGATTGCAGTTGAATATATATGGACAGCATTTTATCTAAATAAAAATATTAGAATATTTGCAGTCTGATTTATCTGCTATATCACTTATCAACATATTGCTGTAAGATTGAACTCTAGCTAAACACAAATGAATGTGATTTGCGCTTTTTACCCCAAGCTGAGTCATTACATATTCCCAGTAATGGTATATTTTGTATCTATGGGGTTGTTACCTTAGAGTCGGCTGGAAATTATATATTATAGTCCATGTATGTACTATCTTTCTAAAATTTCAACAATTCTGAATTGAAAAATATATATGGCCTCAGAGTTTTCAGATATTTGATGCTGAGTCTATTGAAGAATATATTATGCATTCTTCAACCAGATAATGATTTTATCAGATTTAACATTAAAAGACATATAATATATTATTTTTTGTCAGCAGACGTTAATAGATGTTATATTTTCTATTGAGTTTTCACTAAAACAGTTCTTACACTTTCTAATGTAATTGATGTATAGTCAAGTTTATGTAAACACGCATGCACAGTAATAAACAAGAGGAAGGAAAACAAAAATACATAGCAAAGAACAGAGATGTTTGTGAGAATGAAAGCAAAAACTTGAATGGACAAAAATACACTTAAATTTGTGAAGGAAATTTTCAGACATAGCACAAATTAATAAGGTAGTGGAGTAGAAAACATCCTTTTTTTTTTTTTGAGGTGGAGTCTCACTCTGTCACCCAGACTGGAGTGCAGTGGCCACTCCCGGCCACCGCAGGCTCGACCTGCTGGGCTCTGGCGATCCTTCTGCCTCAGCCTTCCAAGTAGCCTGAATCACAGGCATGTGCTACCACGCCCGGCTGATTTTTTGATTTATTGTCGAGATGAGGTCTCACTGCCCAGGCGGGTCTCGAACCCGCGGGCTCAGGCAATCCATTCACCTCAACCTCCCAAAGGCGCGGGATTACAGGCTGAGCCACCGAGCACGGCAACATTCTTTTTTGATAAGAAACTTGGCACTGCCAAGCAATTTCCTTCACAAATTTAAGTGTATTTAAGGTAGCTATATGAGACTACCTTATTAATTTGTGCTATGTCTGAAAATTTCCTTCACAAATTTAAGTGTATTTAAGGTAGCTATATGAGGCTACCTTATTGGAGTAGATTCTATGTTCCAGTTCTCTTGGTTTATTACAAGTTAACCATATCCTTTATTAAGGGAAGTTGCAATTATGTACATTTAGTCTGCTTTTGACTTCCACTTTGGAAATGTTGTTAACTATCCCTGATTACAGACTTTCCCTATACTTTCCTCAGAAATGTTTGATTCCAGCTAATGGTATATTAAAATCACTGGAATTTTCTCCCAAACTGCTGACACTCATTTATGCAGCTCAATGTTGACATATCTGGGGTTTTCTCATGCCTGAAAAATGATAAGTACAACCAACTGCCACATAGCAGTGTTTTGGAAGAAACATAGATTTCTTAGTTTTAAGGAAAATGAGAATTGCATAACTTTTTTCCTGTTTTTGCATTAAAAAAAAATTTACATGTGAAAATAAAGACTATTCATACTATTTCATTTTAAAATTGAAAAGTTCTATGATTATTTACCCTGTCACTATTTTTATTTTTTGTGCACATATTTTTCTACCTTTATAATATTGGCTAAAAGAATGTCACATTAATTTTTATGAAGAGATTCAGGACATTCCACCCTAAAGTATGTAACTCTGTCATATTAATATTTTGAGCTAAAACCACCCAAGAAAAAGCAGGTGCATAAAGGACTTTCTGTCTTCTTCCCTTCTACCTAAAAGCAAGTCACAAAGTTTTCCATGAGAAGGGTGCTGCTTCTGTACCAAGATGAGAAAAAGATTATCACTGGAGACTGTGAGTCAACACCAAAATAGATCTATTTAAATAAAACTACAAAAGTAGCCATAATCTTTCATTAGTTTCCCATATATTTCCTAGTCACTTCCTCACAACATGCTGTCTTTAGAAGGTTAAGCCCCATTTCCTTGTCTTGTCATTTCACAGATTTTTTTCATTGTTTGTTTAAAAGGTACATAAGTTCTCAGTCCTGTTTCTTCACATCTTCATTTTTCTCGTGTGCTTCTGTGTGTACATAAAAAAATAATATAAAATTTGTATTTTTTTCTCCTGTTAATTTGTCTTATGTTAGCTCAATTGTCAGAACAAGCCAGAGAACGTGAGAGGGTATATATATTTTTGTTCTGTCTTATGGTACCATTACAATATGTTTTAAACCCAAACATTATTCATAATTGTACACTTAATTGTATTGCAGGTAAAGGAAGAGGTCAAAAAGTTTCATCTTTTGTTTGTGTTTAAAACTGTGGTAATTTCCTTGAACACCTTCTGGACATGGCAAATTTTTAATGCTGAATTATTATCTCTGGGAAATTTTGTGGACCCACTGAATTTCCCTTGCTGTAAGCTATCAATTGTATGTCCTTTTTTTGTGTTCTTCCCTCAGTTCCTAGATTTTTTTTCTAGTGTTCTACTTCATGTAAATTTTTACTGTTGGGCTACTATTTCCTGTGTGAATTGACTTTTGGTTGGAACTTATCTTAGCTTCAGACAGTCCCTATCTCCTGCATAATCTACACCTCTATTCACAGGAAGCATACCTATATCCTTTGATGTAAAACATTCTAAAGTCAGCCATTCCTAACCTATTTCTAACCACAAGCTACTTCAACTTTCTTAGACATGTGTTTTCTGTAAGATATAGGTGTAACCAATCTACAGGAAACAAATGTCAAACTCTTCAAGTAGAACAATTAAAGCCCTACTCCTGAGCGTCAGGAAAAGAAGAATTATTTCTCTGCATTCCTTTTGTGGTAGATCTTATACCATGGTAATTTATCATCATACAGAACTCTTTTCAAACTCTTCCTTTAGTTGAAAGGTCCAGACAGTTCAAAACAAATTGTTGCTGTTGTTTGATTTTGTGTTTGGGGTCTGCCTTCAATACTCACTCTAGTATCTGATATTTATAGTATTTTCAATTCAATTAAAATTCTGATGAAAATTGTCTCAATAGCAAATTGTTACATTGTCACACACAAAAATACATACAAAACATTTTCTTTGTGCTCTTAATTTATCTTGTTTTTTTCCTCCTTAATATTATCTCTTGTTTTCTATACGATTTATAACATTTTCTTTATTTCTTTTTTTTTTTTTTTTTTGAGTTGTCGCCCAGACTGGAGTGCAGTGGCCACTCCCGGCCACTGCGGCCTCGACCTGCTGGGCTCCGGCGATCCTTCTGATCCTTCTGCCTCAGCCTTCCAAGTAGCTGGAACTACAGGTGCGCGCTACCATGCCCGGCTGTTTTTTTTTATTTATTTATTGTAGAGATGCGGTCTCGCCTGCCCAGGCGGGTCTCGAACCCGCAGGCTCAGGCAATCCACTCACCTCAGCCTCGCAAAGGCGCGGCATTACAGATTGAGCCACCAAGCACGGCACATTTTCTTTATTTCATTTTTCTAATCTTTGATTCATTTTGGCTTTTACATTTAAATTTGTAGCCTGTATGCTTGATTTAACAAGTTATAAAAATGATCAGTAGCTGATTAACAAAAGCCACTGAGGATGTTTTAATTCTGATCTTCCACCTGTAACTTATATTTGCATATATTTATATTGATATATACACAAATTTATATGTATTTATATTGCCTGTATAACTTATACTTATTATTTTTGTTTCACTTTGAATAATATTTATCTCTATTTCTCACAATAAACATTATTTATAGTCACTATTATTTAGATTTACCTGCAGGTAGCCATTTTTTCCTCACTGTGACATTTTTATGCATATCATCTATGTTTACTCTCTTCCTTTTTGAAATATATCCTTTAGATATTCTCTTAACAGGGAAATAAATAGCAAACTTTTTAGTCTCAGAACAAAGTTAGTTAACTTTTATTTTAGAGTGATACTTTATGAAAGTACAACTGACAACTTTGAAAGTTTTTTTTTTTTAATGCTGAGCATTTTGAAAATATAATTTCACTGTCTTCTGGACTCATTTTTGCTATAAAAATGCCTAGTACAATCTAATTTTTAATAGGCTACATGTCATTTTGCTGTGTTGCTTTTAAGATCTGTTCATCATTGATATTCTACAGTTTTCACAGTTTTTCTTTAGGTATACATTTATTTTCATTGATAATGCCCGGAAAATGGGGTGAAGTTATACAAAAAGTGTTAACGTGTTTACTAATTTCAAAAAATTCTTAGCCATTTACCTTTTACAATTTCTTTCCATTCTTTCATTCTTAATGTTCATATTTTTCTTAAGTTCGGTCAAATCATGCTATATTATATGCCTCAAGTGCCATATATATAACAGACATAAGCATCTCACACACACACACACACACACACACACACACACACACACACACACACGTTGAATTCTGGATAATGTCTCCAAATCTATGTTCCATTTGCCCAATTCTCTCTTTAGTTATGTCTAATTTGGTGTTCAACATATTTTTCAGTTGTCATTTCTAAGATTTTAATGCAGGAGATTTTCAAATCTCCTTGATCAAATTGTTTTCACTTGGTTTTGCTGTCTTATTTTATATAATTAATTAATTAATTAATCTATTTATTTATTTATTTATTGAGTTGGAGTCTAACTCTGTCACCCAGACTGGAGTGCAGTGGCTGCTACCGACCCAACAGCATCGACCTGCTGGACTCCAGAGATCCTTCTGCCTCAGCCTTCCAAGTAGCTGGAACTACAGGCGCGCGCTACCACGCCCAGCTAATTTTTGATTTATTGTAGAGATGAGGTCTCGCCAAGTTGCCCAGGTGGGTCTTGAACCCGCGGACTCAGGCAACCCACTCACCTCAGCCTCCCAAAGGCGCAGGATTACAGGCTGAGTCACCGAGCCCAGCTAATACATTTATTTTATCTCCTATTCCAAGTAGTTTAATCCTTTCAAGATGTTGGTGAAATAATCTTTGTCAGAGACTGAAAGATTTGATTAGTTGATACAGATGGGGTAGTTTGTGCAAGGGCAGAACAAGAATGATTTGTCCCACATAAGGTGGAATTGGATAGTGACAGTTGGAGAGAGCAGAAGCCTTTCTGTGCTGGAAGAAACAGTCAGCAGCAGCAAAGGGGAAGGCTACAGTTGCAAATAGGAGAAGATCTAAGTCTTGTGGTGTCTGAAACTGATACAATATTAAGTCCTTTTTAAGAAACAGAGTACAAATTTCCAATGTAAAAGGAAATGTATGACAAATTGTAAACTATAAAAGCTGAAAAATACTGCAAATATTATAAAATTCAAACATAGCATAGTTTAACTATGTTCCTAACAAACATTTAAAATAGATTTCCCTGTTTTCAACTATGTACATGTTGATTGCTTCTTTATGAGACTGCAATTTTTTATTAACTTTTCTATACAGAGACTAGGAAGTCAATTTAGTCTTTCTCCTATATTGTGGATCAACAATTTTAATTGATATTCAGATTCACAGCTCATTGTTGGTAATACCAACCAGAATGTTTTAGAATTTTAAAAATCTACTGTCAAGATTCTTTCACATACAATAAGCTATAGTGTATACTGAAACTGATACAGATTTTTCTCTATAAACAAAAACATTTTGATAAATTTTATTGTGTCAAATTCCCATCAAAAATATCAAAAATATTTATACAAATAAAATTTGAATTATTGAATGTATTTCTATAAGGGGCAAATTTGATGCTGCCTAGCTACTCATAATTTTCCAATGATTACTGTCTTTATTTATATTTTACAAGTTTATTTATTTCTATTTTCCATCTATTCCAGTACCGGGTCCCTTAGAACACAATGCTGGGTCTCCTGGAATAAATACTCATGATATACCATGAATACAAACTGAATATTGAACAGCATATCTCATGTATAAATATATGCTGTTAATAAAGATCAGTACATTTCAAAAACTTTATTCTTAGATTCTCAAATTTAAGGGCCAGAATTCTTTTATAAATTAAAATTTAAAAATATATTTGCCTACATATTATACAATAAATGTAAAATCAAAATGATCATGGAAATAATTCTATTATTATTTTTTTCAAATGCTGGGGGATTACCTAAATAAGTATGATTGTCTATTTGGTTCATTTTCAGGTGATAAAATAATTTCTCAGTAATGGCCTGCAAGCTTGTAAGAACAGATGATAAAGAAAGATGAAATAAGCATGCCTTTTTCATTTTAGTTGTAGATAGAAAATAAAATAAAAATATGTATTTTTTGCTTTTGTAATAGATTTAAATTGCTAATTCATAAAAAATTATGAATTTATTTAGGATAAGAAATTGAGTCACAGAGTATTATATTAGCCAATTAAAAAAATATTTTTCAACCGTATATGTGATATAAAAATAATCTTACATTATATAATTTCATTTAAACACGAAAACATACATACAGACTGGCTCATGTGGTCATTTAAGTTTTAAAAGCTAAATAAATTCCATTATCAGATTTTATTTTTACTGTTTTATTTTCCTAGTGTAACTGGTTTAATTTTAATCATTACCATACTTATAAATAATATATTGCTTATGTTGTGTATAAAGTTTTAGTTGAAAGAAAAACAAATGAATATAAAAATTGTAACTAAGAAAATAAATCAGTACTAGAAAAAATGCATTGTTGGATTTAAAAGTGTTTTGAGAAGAAAATTAAACATATGTAAACTTGAATTACTCTTATTTTTGTCTCCAAAGCTAACACATTTGTGCAAAATACTTTTACTTTTTGTAAAGTTGAAAAATACTGATGGCAACTTGATAATATGTAAGTAAACATACATTTTTACTTTGGAGAATAATTTCAATCAACTCACATATATAAAATAATAATAATTTTTTGATAGATTCATAATTTTATTTTCTGTTTTGAAGGACTCCAGAGGGCTACAATTCTACTTAATGCACAGGCAGCTGATGTTCATTTCTCTCATTCTATAGCAATGATTTCCCTAAGGTCTCTAATTCCAAAGTTAAATTCCAAATATTTTAAAACCCATTTTACTTCACCCCTTTATAGTGATTCACTTTGTTTACCACCCATTACTACTAAAACGCTCAGTTTCTCTTGCTTTTGTGGCATTGTACTGGTCACTTTTTAGTCTGATTTTGACACTGCCTCTTCTACGTGATATTTTACTGTTACAATTCAAAGCTAGGTAATTTTTTCTTCCAACTCTGGATTCTAGATCATACTATTTATTCAAACCCCTATTTTATTAATGTTTATGCCTTAGAAACTTATCTTAAAAAATTCAACTGTCTTCCCCAACTATAGTCATGTATAACAATACAGTGAATATAAAATAAAATTTTAGCTAAACAAGATAGAAAATAGGAGTATCTTCTGACACTTCTTTTGAGACCTGCCCACTATACAGTTTATTAGTGATTTCTTTCAAAATTACCTAATGTGATCACTTCTCCATTTCTACCTCATCTCCCCTGCTCTGAGTTACCTTTGTCTTGTGCCTGGTGTTCTTTGGTGTCCTTCTACCAGTTCTTGCCATGTTTACTTTTGTAATTACCTCTCTATAGTACAGCTATTAGACTCTTTCAAAAAGAAAAAAAAAAAGTCATCACACAAGTCTCACCTTTTAAAAGTTTTGATAGGTACCTTTTGTCTTCTGGATAAAATCTACAATTCTTCAGATCATCAAAACATTCAATTCAAGCTACACTCTTGTTTGGAGTCTTTTGCCATTATTTCCATTAAGCCTTGTAGCAGAATCATACTGGTCTTTTTACCATTCCTTTCACATGGAAAGCTTCTGTTCTCCTTAGCATAGTTGCTTGTGCTAACCCTACTATTAAAAACACCCCCTCCCACTCATTGCCTAATTTATTTTAAGAATACCTATAATGTCAAATGCTAGTGCTTTAACT
Organism: Carlito syrichta; assembly: GCF_000164805.1. Lineage (NCBI taxonomy): Eukaryota > Metazoa > Chordata > Mammalia > Primates > Tarsiidae > Carlito > Carlito syrichta. The sequence continues at coordinate 91,162 of NW_007041104.1, forward strand.
TGACAAGGTGCAGTAGGTTTTCCCATCATATCACTTATCACTGCTCTAATTGCATAATTATGTGTATGATTATTTGATTAGTCTCTCTCCCATTAGACTCTCAGCATCACAACGTTACAACCTATGAGTATGGCTCACTGTCATATGAACTAAGACTATCTCATAACTGGTACATTGTAATTTCTCTGTAAATATTTGCTTAATAACTGCAATTTAAAATTAAAAAAAGACTAAGAGAGTTATTTTTTAAAAAGATTAAAAGAGTCATGGATCAAATTATGTTAGATACATATTTCAGAGAACTAAAAATGGAACAACCATTTGATTAAAAATCCCACTACTGGGTATCTCCTCAAAGGAAAATAAATCGTTATATCAAAAAGTTACCTGTATTTGTATTGTTTATTGCAATGCCATTCACAATAACAAAGGTATAGATTCAACCTATGTTCATCAGCAGAAGACTGGACAAAGAAAAAAAATGTAAAATACACACAATGCTATACCATTCAGTCATAAAAAGAATGAAATTATGTTATTTGCAACAATATGGATGGAAATAAAGGCCGTTATCTACAGAAAGACATATCTGGATATTTTGACTTATAAGTGGGAGCTAAATAATGTGTATACATGAATGTAGAGTGTGGAATAATAAACAATGGAGACTCAAAAAGGTGAGGGGGTGGAGGTGGATGGATGATGAAAGATTAATTAATGGGTTCAATGTGTGTTATTTGAGTAATGGGTGCCCTAAAAGCTCTAACTTCATGATGACACAAACTATGCATGAAACAAAATTGTTCATACTCCATAAATTTATACCAATATAAATATACACAAAATGTAAGGTATTAAAATATTTTAAATCAAAAATTAAGATCCACAGATTATTAAAATATTTATTTATGATGAATAAAAATTTATGGCAGATGACAAAAATAGTTTAGCATCATTCAGAAAAAAAGTTCAGCTTAAATTACCTCTTGTGTTAGCCCAGTGTCGAGGCATGTGCCTGTAGTTCCAACTGTTTGGAAAGCTAAGGTGGAAGAGTCTCTTGAGCCCAGCAGGTCGAAGCTGTGGTGGCCGTGAGCATGCCACTGCATCCCAGCCTGGGCGACAGAGTGAAACTCCAATTCAAAAAAAAAAGAAAGAAAGAAAAAGAAAAAGTGATTCCTTGTGCATCTTGTATTGATATTTTACAAAGAATGATGTGATTTTTGTCATTTTTCACTGTCGATGACAATATCTTTCTTAAATAGTAAAGCGTAAAGTGGCAAGATTGATTTATCTCAACACACTACAGTAATTTCTGATGCTCTTATTAAAATACTTGTGCTTCTTTCTTCAGAATTAGATAAAGAAATAGAATCTTTGCTAAAAGACTTAGGCAGTTGAACTAATAGGAAGAAGGGCGTGGTCCTGTCCTCATGAGATATGCCTGATGGGCATACTTACATAAAAACACAACATTGTAGAATACTGTGTTTTACTCCTAATTTTGTTATTTACACAGTACAATAGAAACATAAAATAAAGAATGCCTAAGTCTGCTAATAGCAAAGTTCTCACCTAATATAATGAAGGAGCTAACATGTAAAAAATAAGTAGGACAAAATTCAATGGGTAAAAGGAGGGAGAGCATTGTCTGCAGAGGAAAGAGAACTAGCATGGGTATGTGGGCCTGAAAACATGACATATTCACTGAACTAGACTCATTTTTTTTTAGAAGTAATACAATATGTATGCTAGATAGAAAAAAAAGTCCTAGATTATAACAGAGCTTGAATTTACATATTATCCTTTAGGCAATGGAAAGTCACTAAATATTTTAAGCAGGGGAAGGATATAAATAATTGGGATAATTATCATGTTAGAATAATTATCAAAATTATTCGTGTTGAAATAATTATTCCAGTGACTGTTTTACTAAAAAAGAAAAGTCTGAAGTAGGGAAAAGAGCAATTAGTAGACTGGTGTATTAGTTTTCTAGGACTGGTGTAACAAACTACCACATCTTCTGAAGGTTGAAAGTCCTAGACCAAGGTGTCAGAAGGGTTGATTCCTTCTGAAAGCTGTGAGGGAAAATCTTCTTCATGACTATCTTCTAGCTTCTGGTAGCTTGCTGACAATCTTTGCTGCTCCTTGGCTTGTAAATGCATCCCCCAACTTTTGCCTTCATCATCATACAGCAGTCTCTCTGTGTGCATGTTTCTCTCCATATCTAAATTTCTTTTTTATAAGAACTTAAGTCATATTGGATTCAGACATACATTAATGACTTATTTCACTTTAATTATCTGCAATGAGTCTACTTCCAGATAGGATCTTATTCTGATCAACTGGGGCTTAGGACTTCAACATAGGAATTTAGGAGGGGACAATATTGAAACCAAAACAGTTGACCAGCAACAATATGATCCTGTCTGAGCTAAGGGAGAGAGGAGGCAACAGGGATAACAGGAAATACATTTAAATTATGAGTGACAGGATGCAATACTTATCTAGATTTAAGGGAAGAGGAACAAAAAGGGACCACTATACCTCATTTAGGCCTTGGGATGGTTGATAATATTATTTAGCCTAATAAGATTTCTGCCCAGTTAACCTATTTCTCACCAATTTTTTTCCTTTAACAAAACATAGACTAAAGAATATATATGAAAGAAAAATATATTTTATAGAAAACAGCACTGAAATCACTTTTTATCTTTTGGTTTATTTTGATTTTGATATTTGTTCAGTGATTACAATTTATTGACATCAACTTACTTAGCTTAAGTAAAATCTACCAGTTATTCATAATAGCTCCTGGTGGGCTATAAAGGGTTCATTTATATTTTCAGCCCACATTTTATTTCTGAGTTGTATAGCCACATACATAACTGTCCAATGAACATCTCTACTTGGTTTTCTCAAAAGAATCTCTCTAACATATCTAAAACTGAACATCCTTCTTTATAGAACTACTCTTGCTCAATCTTTTCTCATTGAATATAACTACAATCAATTCACCCATGAAGTCAAAAACATGTTTTGAGTACCTACTATATGATAGTAAAACTTTGTTTTAGTTAATAGTGATATAAAAATTTAAAAAGCAAATCATTTGTATGCCTTTAAAAATCTTACAGCTAAGGGAGGAAGGTAGCAAGGAAAAACCATATAAATCAACAAATACACAAAATAACTACAGATTGTAATAAATGCAATAAAGAAAATGAGCAAGGTGATGTGATATATGTGGTACACCTTTAAGAAGGCTGCATTTGAATTGAAATGAGTAATATATGCAGAGAGACAAAGAAAGGGAATTCTATGAAGAAAGGCCTTTAGAAGCAAATCTAGAGGAATAGGTATGAGTTTGTCATTTTGCTTGGAGGGAAAAAAAATGGCCAATGTATCCAGAAGATAATGAGAGAAGAACTACAGGCTTGCGCTACCACACCCGGCTAATTTTTTATTTATTGTAGAGATGAGGTCTCACCAAGTTGCCCAGTCGTGTCTCAAACCCGCGGGCTCAGGCAATCCACTCACCTCAGCCTCCCAAAGCGCGGGATTACAGATTGAGCCACTGAACCTGACTTGTGTTCCAGATTTCTTTCTCCAGATCATATTTCCTATTCACCTCATTGAGGTAAGGTCCTATGATAGGAGCGTTTTTTTGCACTGTACTTTTCCCTTGCTGCACTTGTCCCAAACATGATTTAAATAGTTTGAATGTTTTCTCAGAAGGTCCTAAGCTTCATAGAAACAAGAGCTTTTTTAGTACTAGTATCCTTAGGAAGGTGTCAAGGACATAGTTGATGTTCCTTATACATTTACTGAATTAAAGAATAAAAGAGTGACTATAACACTCTGGCTACAAAAGAAGATGATAATAATTATTAAATCAGTATCACACAAAATTTTCTAACAGATAGTGAAGACCAAACAACTTCTTCAGTCTTCTTATTCTCTCATCTTTAGCCTTTAAAAGGATCAATTTAATTATTTAAATTTCTTGTGAAATAATTGACTTTTAAGTTGCTTATCCTACATACTTTGATTAATTATATGAGTCATATTAGTTGTGCATGGTGATAAAACTTATAGTAGTAATATAATATCAAGTGAAGAATTAAATTTGGAAAAGGAATTTTCTCCTAGATGAAATATGTGGATTATAAGTAAAACAAAGTATACAATATATAACTCAATGCAGGTTTTTCTTATTTTTCAAAAAAATTTGTCTTGAGAATAAATATTTCTGTGCATAAATTGTTAGCTAATTGGGTTCTATTTGATAATGTGAGTTTTAAAAGTAGTGTACCACAAAGTAATTAAATTAAGTCAAACTAATACATAGCCATTTTCCACATCGGTTTCCAACTAAGCTGACAATAGAGAAACCAAATAGCTGAGATAGCCATAGAAACATTTTTATTAATTATTTAAAAAATTCCCAAAGATGTTGAAATATACAATTAGTGGAGTTAATTTTACTAGCCACATGTTGCCAGACAGCTGAGGACAAATGGAAAAACGTGACTGGTTAAAATGAAGCATTGTTTCCTTTCTGGAAACCCCATATGGGTGCTTGCGAACTTTATCTGTAAGAAACTTCACCATAGTTAGCTAACTATGAGAACATAAAACTGAATTGTCATGAACTAAATATCTTTCTAAAATGTATTTAACATAAGAATATATGAAACAATAGAACTAGAATCCCTTTTCCTGTTTGTATTATTTAATCATTGATTTTTAAATCTTGACCAAGAAGTATTAAAAATTTAAATATCCAAGTATTGATAGATCGGGAAGATGGTGGCCCAGACAGGTGGACTATGTGAGTCCCCATGTGAGTGAGAGAGTGTATGGAAAATTTTGGGTAACTGCTGGTGAACAAGTGGGCCTGTGAGTGGCTGCCTGAATGGGGGCTAGGGAGCTAGCAGCCAGGGCTCTCCTGGTACAGCGGCTGGTGCCACAGGTGCTGGGCCTGGACCCTAGCGATTCCCAGGACTCAGAAGTCGAGAGTCATTTTCTTTTTCCTTTCCTTTTCTTCTTTTTTTTAAAATCAGCAAACCCTCCCTGGAATGAAAATGCTGGGAGAGACTGTCTAAGTGGGGGCTTGTGAGCAAGTGTTCAGGCCCCTTGTGCAACAGCTGGTGCTGCCACTTCTCTATTGCATCCCTGGCTCTTCCCAGGTTGCAGAAGCCAAGCACCATTATTATTTTTTTTTAATGGACAAAAGCTGCAGGAGAAAGTATCGCCCCAGGCTATCCCTCACCGGTGCAACAGGAGAGAAACTGAAGGCTCCTGGCTTAACTTCACCACTTCAGCGCCTGGCAGAGCACTGGCAGCAGGGGCTGTGAAGGGAGTCCAGATGCAAAATCCCATGGAAGAGGACAAGAAAGGCACCCTACCATCATCTTGAAGGTGGGGCAGGAAAGTGCTCTGACTCAACATGGAGCAACAGACCTGACCTCTATGACTGGCAGATCAACTACTTAGGGATTGATCGTGACCCCGAGGGAATATCCTGAAAGCAAAAACTTCAGAGGGACCTGAGGAGTGCTGAGTTCCAGGCGCCCCACCCCCTACCCTGATCCAGTCGTGGAACAAAAGGTATGGCAGAAAAGGAGGAGCAAGAACTCCAAAGAGATCAGTGGTGAGTTCAGGGCTGACCCAAACCCCTTCCTCCCTAGCAATCCTCTGAATGTCAGACCCACACAGATGGGTCACGACTGAGAGGGACAAACCCATGCAGAGCCTGGATGTCAGTTGCAAGAGGAGAGCTCCATTCCAGAATAGGCCTGGCTGGGGCACCCCAAATGAGTACACACATGGGGAAGAGACCATCCCATACCTCCCCACTGGAGGCGATCTCCCTGACATAGGAGAGTGAGAGGACAGGACTGCAGTCACACCCACCTCTACTGCCCCTCCTCCATCCCTGCTTCAGGCACTGAAGAGAGAGAGAAAGAGGTGGCTCTGCAGGAGAGAACTGACTAGAGGAACATTTACAGAGACTGCCACAAGAGGACAGGTTTTTTTTTTTATTTTCAATTTAAATTTTTTTTTAATGTTTTGACTGTTTGTTAGTTCATCTATTTTTTAACATTTTTCCTTTGTGCATAAATGTGTATATGAGGGTTTGATCTGCTCACCCCCAAATATTTTTTCAGTTCTTTTTCTGTTTCTTTCTTCTTTTATTTGTTGTTTTCTGTTTATGGGTGTATGTGAATGATTGAGAGTTCATCTTTCAATTTTGTTGTTTTTGTTGTTTGCTTTTGCTCTTCTGGATTTTTTTATTTTCATTTTTTATAGTTTAAGGTGTGTGTCAATATATGTGTGAGGGCTCAACCTGAATTCCATTATTTTTTCTTTCCCTTTGATCTCTCTATTTTTCTTCTCTATTCACTTTATGCTAGGCATGTGTGTGTTTTTAATTTTCTTGATTTTGTTGTTGTTGTTTGTTTTGTTTCATTTTGTTGTTATTCCAGTTTGTTTGGGGGTGTATGTGTATGTGTGTGTGTGTTCAACTGTTTTTTGTATTGGTTTCTGCTTTACATCATCATATAGAGTGCTGGTGGGGAGTGGGTCTCAGGGAACACATACCACAATAAGTGAACATTGTAATTTCCAAGTCGTTTCTGAATCTTAGCATTCCAGTCCCCTACTTTATTCAAATTTCAATAACTACAAGAGACAACAAAGCTTCCCATCCACTGTCCTATTTCAAAATAGAGTCCAGATCAGGGAAGAATAGATTACTGAGTAAATAATCCAGAGCCCAGATCAGGGAAGAATAGAGGACTGAGCAAACATCAGAAGGGAAAGCTTCTCCCACTGACACTGATAGAATGAAAGTGAAAAACATGAGATCTGTCACAAATGAGGAAAAACCATAGAAAGATCTAAGGCAATTTCAAGTGTATCAAAGATAAAACACCTGAAAAATCAGACCTTGGTGCTCAAACAATGGAAGTCACCAACAGCTGGGCACAATATGACAGGGATTAGGAAATAAATGAAAAGAGTGAATAAGATTTAGAAAGACAAGATACAACAGTGAAAGAGCTTGTAACAGAGATTTTGGCAATACAATACTTCATCCAGGAAATAAATAGCAAGATGACAAGCATGGAAAGCAGAATTAATCTAGCTGAATAGAATCTCAGAACTTGAAGACCAGAACATAGAATTAAATCAATCTGTAAAAAACATAAAAGGAGACTCATAAAGAAAGAATAAGTCTAAAAGAGATGTGCATTTATATTCTTCTGATTGGTATCTCAGAAGAAGAAAGGGAAATGGAGAAAAACTTGGAGCAAGTATTCCAGGAGGTAATCCAAGAAAACTTCACCCATCTCACCAGAGGTGTGAGTAGCCAACCACAAGAGATACAGAGAATCCCCACAAGACATCAAATGAGAAAACCACCACCTTGACACATAGTAACTCACCTATACATAGTAGGCATAAAAGAAAAAAAATCCTAAAGGCAGCAAGAGAGAAAAGTCAGACTGCCTACCAGGGAAAACCAATCAGAATAGCAGCAGACCAACTGACAGAAACATTACAAGCAAGAAGGGACTGGAGCCCTGTATTTAAAGTCCTCAAAGATAAACAATTTCAACCAAGAATTTTTTACTCAGCCAAGTTCAGGTTCATCAGTGATGGAAAATTCAAATACTTCTCAGGTATCCAATTCCTAAGAAATTGTGCAGCTTTCAGACCAGCTCTTCAGTGGACACTTAAAAAGGTATTAAGCACAGAAGAAAGAAAAAAAAAAAGAATGACCACACACTTCCCAATAGAACGGCAGAGCACAAAATCAAAGAGAATACAGTGCAAAAAGAAACTTGAAAACACACATATACATTAACAGCAAAGCTAAAAGAAAACAAGCAAACAATAAAAAAATTTTATAAGAACTACATGACAGCAGTAAACAATCACATTTCAATTGTCAGCATGAATGTGAATGGATTAAATGCACCACTGAAAAGACACAGAATGGCAAACTGGATAAAAAACCATGTACCAATTATTTGCTGCATCCAGGAGACTCATCTCACTACAAGGGACACACACAGACTCAAAGTTAAAGGGTGGAAAATGAGTTTCCAGGCCACAAATGAGTTTGTTGCCACAAAGGAAGGCAGGAGTTAACAATGTTATCATCAGACAAAACAACCTTTAAGTTATCAAAAACTTAAAAGATGAAAAGGGACACTGCATGATGATAAAAGGTTCAATCCACCAACAAGAAGTATCCATTCTAAATATATATTCACCTAATACAGGAGCACCAGTATTTATAAAGCAACTATTAAGTAAACTATAAAAAAAGATAGTGACTCTAACACTATTATAATAGGGGACTTGAATACCCCACTAACAGCCCTAGATAGATCATTGAGGCAAAAATTCAACAAGGAGATTCAGAACCTAACCTTAACACTCAACCAAATGGACTTAATAAATATATACAGATTATTCCACCCAACAGCCACAGAATATACATTGTACTCATCATCACATGGAACACACTCCAATATCGATCACATCCTTGACCATAATTCAAGCATAAACAAATTCCACAAGGTTGAAATTTTGTCATGCACACTCTCAGACCACAGTGGAATAAAAATAAATATCAATAGCAACAACATTTCCCCAAATCCCACAAAGACATGGACAATAAACAGCATGATGCTGAATAATAACTACTGGGTCAACAATGAAATCAAAGCAAAAATTAAAAGATTCCTGGAAACAAATGAAAATGAAGAAACATCTTACCAAAATCTCTGGGATGCCATGAAAACAATTCTAAGAGGGGAGTTTATATCTCTACAAGAACACATCAAGAAAATGGAAAGATCACAAGTGGAGATCCTAACAAATCACCTAAGAGAGCTGGAGAGAGATGACCACCAAAACCTGAACTTTATAGAAGAATCCAAATAACCAAAATAAGAACCCAAATATGGGACATAAAAGACAAAAATACCCTAGAAAACGTCAACAAAACAAAAAGTTGGTGCTTTGAAAGAATTATCAAGATTGATGGACCCCCTAGCCAGAATAACCAAGAAAAAGAGAGAAAAAGCCCAAATAAACACAATCAGAAATACAAAAGATTAAATCACAACTGACCCCGAAGACATACAAAAGATTATCAGAGATTACTATGTACCCCTATATGAAAACAAACTTGATAACCTAAATGAAATGGAGGACTTTCTGACATCACACAACCTCCCCAGGTTGAAACAAGAAGACATTGAGACACTAAATAGACCAAAAACAACCCAGGAAATTGACTCTGTCACATGAAAACTACCTACAAAAAAAAAAAAAAACCAAAACACCCTGGACTGCATTACTTTCCAGCATAATTCCACAAACATACAAGGAAGAGCTGATACCAATTCTATTAAAAGTATCCCAGGCAATTGAGAAAGATGGAATTCTCCGCAAAACATTTTTGCAGTGCTCATATCACACTGATTACCCAACCGGGCATAAAAATCCAACAAAAAAAGAGATGTTCCTTATGAACATAGATGCAAAAACCCTCAACAAGATTCTAGCAAATCAGATCCAAAAACACATCTCAAAAATCATCCACCATGTCAAGTAGGCTTCATCCCCAGGATGCAGAGCTGGTTCAACATTCGTTAAGACCATACATGTAATTAAATATATCAACAGATGTACAAACAAGAACCACATGATTATATAATTAGTGTAGAAAAGCATTTGATAAAACCCAGCATCCCTTCTTGATAAACACCCTCAAACACCTAGTTATAGAAGGAACATACATAAAAATAGGAAGTGCCATCTACAATAAACCCACAACTAACATATTGCTAAATGGACAGAAATTGGAACCATTTCTCCATAAACTGGAACAAGACAAGGCTGCCCACTCTCACCCCTCTTGTTTAACATTGTGTTGGAAGTCCTAGCTCAGGCAATTAGACAAGAGAAGTAAATCTGGGTTATCCAAATAGGAAAAGAGGAAACCAAGTTATCCCTCTTTGCTGATGATATGATCCTATACCTTGAAAATCCAAGAGAAGCTGTCAAAAACCTGCTTGCACTAATAAAGGACTTTGACAAAGTCTCAGGGTACAAAATAAATGTGCAAAAGATTGTTACATTACAATACACCAACAAGAAACAAGCAGAGACCCAATTAAAAGCACATCTCATTCACAATAGCCACCAAAATAAATGAAATACCTTGGCATCTTCCTAACCAGAGAAGTGAAAGACCTTTACAATGAGAATTGCAAAACACTGCTCAAAGAAATCCAAGAAGACACAAACAAATGGAAAAAGATTCCATGTTCATGGATAGGAAGAATCAACATTGTGTAAAATGTCCATCCTACCAAAGACAATCTACAGATTTATCACAATACCCATTAAGTTACCAACATCATTCTTCTCAGACTTGGAAATAACAATATGGAAATTCATATTGAAACATTAATGATGACAAATAGCCAAAAAAAAATCCTTAGCAAAAAACAAACAGCCTGGTATTGGTACAAGAGCAGGCACATGGATTAATGGAACAGGATTAGTTTCTGGAAGCAAAGCCTCAATTTCTCAACCAACTAATCTTTGATAAAGCATCCAACAACAACCACTGGGGAGAGGAGAACCTATTCAGTAAATGGTGCTGGGAAAACTGATTGATCACATGCAGAAGATTGAAACAGGACCCCTACTTATCACCATACACAAAAATTAACTCTAAATAGCATCAAAGACCTAAATGTAAAGCCTCAAACTATAAGAATCTTAGAAAACACAGGATACACCCTTATGGAAATTGGAACTGGCAACCATTTCCTATTCAGTACCCTAAATGCCCATACCTTAAGAAATAAGATAGACAAGTGGGACCTCATCAAACTGACAAGTTTCTGCAAAGCAAACCATCAAAAGAGCAGGGAGACAGACCACAGAATGGGAAAAAATATTTGCCAAATGTATATCTGACAAAGGCTTAACATGCCAAAAGGAAAAAAATAAACAGCCCCATTAAAAAGTGGGCAAAAGACATGACTATACACGTCTCAAAAGAAGATATACAGGCAACCAACAGGCACATGAAAACTCGTTCAATCTCACTCATCATCAGAGACATTCAAATCAAAACCACATTGAGATACCACCTATCCCCAGTAAGAATGTTCATCATTAATAAAACAAACAACAGATGCGGAGAAAAAGAAACACATCTACACTGCTGGTGGAAATGTAAACTAGTGCAACCTCTTTGGAAGACAGTATGGCAATTCCTGAAAGAACTAGAAATTGACCTTCCATATGACCCAGCAATTCCCCTACTGGGAATATATCTGGAGGAACTCAAATCATTCTACAAAAAAGATACCTGTACACATATGTTTGTTACAGCTCTATTCACAATAGAGAATAGAGCTCAGCCTGTAACCCACGCCTTTGGGAGGCTGAGGAACCAACCATGTTGTCCATCGAAGCTGTACTGGATTTAAAAAATGTGGTACATATACACAATGGAATATTATTCAGCCATAAATAAGGACAAACATGTGAACTTTGCAGCAACTTGGATGGATTTAGAGTCAATCATACTCAGTGATCTATCACAGTAACAAAGAACAGATTACCGTATGCAATCACTCATAAGTGAAACTTGAACTATTATAATACTATAAGAAAGTGATTGGCAGTAGTGGGAAACTGTCATGGGAAGGGGAGTGGGATTGGCAGTTGAGGGAAACTGCTAGAGGAGGGAGGGGCATACCTCAACAACAAAGGTATCTGCATAATCAACATTCATATACCTAAACCCTGAATTGTACCCCACATTTTTATAATAAAAAATATATATTCAAGTATTGGCCATACTATTTCCATAATGTATGTAAAATTATAATCAGAATTTTTCTATATGCATATTAAGAATTTTTTGGAATAAAAAGTTATTGTTTATTTGGGGAAAGACTCAAGTATTATTCTGGTGTGGGTGGTCATTAATCCGTCAGAATTTACAGTATTGGAAGTAGTACAAAGTATAATGCTCATTTCTGATTTCTAAAGTGGTTTAAACTCACATTAAATATTAACCCTCAAATCTGAATTTTAGTGAGCTGCAAAACTACTCTTTAACAAAGCTTGATGTGCCTCATACATATCAGATATCTCCTAGAAGTCAAATTAAGAAATGACAGATTTTTGCAGGCTCTGAAAAGATTGGTGGAGTTAAAGTTGAAAGTCAGAAAATATTGGTTATAACATTTCACTATTAGTAGAAGCAGACATTAATTTATTGGTGGAAAGAATGATAAGTAATTAAGCAATTAATTTTTGTTTGTTTTTCATAGCATAAAATATTCTTCCTGACTTGATAAATAAGTTACACTTATCACTTCCCCTTTTTTCCCTAATGTTCAAGTGCATAGAAATTACTGAGATGGTATATAGGTGTATTATGTTTTATTTGATTAAAAATGTTGAATCTTTGGAGGAAGAAATAAAACCTAGTTTAAACAAAATATTTAGTTTATTTCCAAAATAATTTATTTCCCCTCAAGATCAAATTACTTTGGGATTTTAACTATAATTTCATGACATCTTTGAAATACCACTAAATTATATCTGATAATATAGCATCCTAAAAATGAGAAGATATCAATGAAATGTTAATTCTGCAATTGTATACCCAATTTATTGAATGATCTGACTTGCCTATGTGATTTCATAATTTTGTTCTTGTAGTTTTTGTTTTTCTAACTAGGAAATTTAATTGGGCCATTTAGAATTTTAGAATGTTTCAGTCCTTCTCATTACTTTTGTCTGTGGCAGTTCTCCGCCACTCCTGACACACACACACACACACACACACACACACACACACACACACACACACAAAGTTCAGTACAGTCTAGATTAACTTAAAGCTTCTCTCACTTCTGTGTTTTTATTTTGGCATGTTTTGGGAGAAGAGTAGACCTAACCCAAACATGTATAACATTCATGGCAAAAATATAAGAGAGGTGCTACATACAGGTTGAGTATCCCTTATTTAAAATGTTGAGGATCAGCCGGCGGTGGCTCAGCCTGTAACCCGTGCCTTTGGAAGGCTGAGGTGAGTGGATTGCCTGAGCCTGAGGGTTCAAGACCCACCTGGGCAACTTGGCGAGACCTCATCTCCACAATAAATCAAAATTAGCCGGGCTTGGTAGCGCACACCTGTAGTTCCAGCTACTTGGAAGGCTGAGGTGGAAGGATCGCCGGAG
>NW_007041104.1:104619-108114 GCF_000164805.1 Carlito syrichta
CAAAAAAAAAAAAAAAAAAATGTTGAGAATCAGAAGCGTTTTGGATTTCTTTCTTTCTTTTTTTCTTTTTTCAAATTTGGAATATTGGCATAGACATAATGAGATACCTTAAAGATGAAACTTAAGCCTAAACATGAAATTTATTTGTATGATATTTTAACTAAGAGTGTGCATGAAACAAAACTTGTATATGTTGACCAATCAAAACGCAAATGTGTCACTCAATTCCTAACTCTGAATGTATATACTACTGCTAACCAGTCATTTTGTATACTTATGCATGCCTAAGTACTAAACAGCAAAAAAAAAAAAAAAAAAAAAAAAAGTCATTGGCATATCATTAACACTGAAAAACATAACGTGTTCACGGTATCTAAGCAGCATAGTCACACCATAAGAATACCTGCATTAGCTGTTAAATAACAGCAATAACAAACAACAGGCTTCCAGACTCCACTTACAAAGCTGTCCCTTTATTGAAATGTTATATACTTTTTGTTTGTTTGTTTTTGGTGAAAAGAAACATTAAAAGCAGTTGAGGGACCAAGAAGTACATCTCTAGAGTCTAGAATCTAGATTCTAGAACATTTTAATAGGAAACACAGCAGAATGTCTCCTCATCTCTAGATTCTAGAATCATCTGCCTTAAGACTTTTTTTTTTTTTTTTTTTTTTTTGGCTTAGAAGTTTCTGATTTTATAAATGGGCATGATTTCTTGGTCTGTTATGAGTGCACACTGCTCTACTCCTTCAATAACCCCATCATACATTTTCATTGTGTTGTCCGTAGAGGCACTGTTTCTGCATGTTAACAACATCATCTTCATCGTCATTCTTATGATCACTTTGACTCAGGAACATTTTTGCTATTTCGCCATTGGCCAATGATGAACCACTGGAACCTCATTATTAATGCTAAAAACTTCTTCAGTATCCACTTCTTCCAGTTTACTGATGAACTATAAATGCATATTTTTTACATACTTTAGGAGGTCAAACATCATTCTTTTCTCATTTGTTTTTTATAATCACTGAACACAGTAGCAAGAGAAAGGTTGTGCCAAGCATGCATAATTGTGTCTTTATTCTCTACATTCTAAATATCAGTTATAGCATATAGGGCATTCTTCATGCTAAACTCTCTTTGAAAATTTTCTAACTCATGTCTCTGTTCACTGTTGCTAGAGTGCTGTTCAAGAAATAGTTTCTATAATTATTCTTCGGTAATTTAAAAATACATTGGTCCCGTGGCTGAATTAATGAAGTTACATTTGGGGGAAAGTACATGGCATAAACATTATTTTTAATGAGAATTTTAGCTGGAGGATGAGCAGAACAGTTGTCAAGCAATAAGAGAATTATGCAGTTGGCATCCAGTTCAGCTTTCCTGCAGTGAGCATGAGTCCCAAGTACAAAATACTTATGAAACCAATCTGAAAAGATGTGTCTGGTGATTCGTGCCTTTTTGTTAGCATAATAAACTGGTAAGGAATTCAATCTTTAAAAGCCCCAAGGATAAAAATGCAAGCTTCTGCCTTTCACAGTAAGTTTACATTTATGCATGCCTGCTGCATTAGCACATTCCAGCATAGTTACTCTGTCCTTGGCATCCTTAATTCCTATAAAAGTTGTATCATCAGTTGTAGTCAGTGAGGCAATAATGCCAAACAGTGATGCTTCATCAGCATTGTAGACTTGTCCTACAGTGAATTTTTGCCAGTGGTAACCCCAGCAAACTCATCAGTGAATTTCTCCACTGCTTCAGAATTAATAGATACTTTATCACAAGTCTTGAAAAAATTAATGTCATGTCTTTTCTTAAATTTCTGTAACTAGCTTGTTGAATATTTATACTTCTTTTTAATTTTCAGTTGATCATGATGGATCTTTGCTATTTCATTATCACAGTACCATTAAGTGATACATGTTTGCTGTGATGCTGAAAGATCCACTCTTTTCATACATAATTAAGATATTTATTTTTAAACTTAATGCAGTGTTTTTTCTACATTTCTCTGTTTTCTCCTGTTTATCAATTTCAGCACAGAAGTTCAACAGTTTAACCTTCTTTTCCTTCAGACCACTTATGGCAGTCATTCAATACACTTCGGTAAGATGTGACTCATTTACAATTCTGTCCAGTTTCTCCAACAGCTTGAATATGAACAGAAATGCTTCCTCTTTTTCTTTTCACTGTTACCCATGGGAACATACGTTTTATAATATTTTCAACCATATTCATATAACACAGAGCAGAAGATTTTTAAAAAGTGAATAGCATATGTAGTTATTGATCCCATCTGGGACACTGTAGGGAGCCTGCCATAGTGTCTCTGGCCTGTGCACAGGCGACTGTATCATCTTTTGTGAGTGTGCTTGCAAGAGAGTGTCTGTACATTGGCAGAAAATATATATCACAGCTGAAAGGGGCTGTAAGGGTCTTTTTTATTTTTAATTTTTTGCCTTGAGAGTACTGAATAAACTTTGTGTTGTATGCCTGTATTTTTACTTCAACCTTTCATATAATTCAGACATGAAATTTTCCATTTGTGATGTCAGGTTGATGCTCAAAAAGTTTTACATTTTGGAGGTTTTCAGAGTTCAGAGTACCAGATGAGGGATGCTCAATTCATACTATCAATCCATATATTTAAAGGTCATAAAGTAAGCTAAATGCTAAATAAAACATGTCTTCAAAAATATAATTTATTCATTAAAAATGTGTAAATATGGTTTTTATGCAAAAATGAACAAAATACCAAAGGCAACTACACTTCTTATTGTACATGATTGAGTAGCATGCTTATAGGCCAATTATGTTCATATAATAAATATATGTAATTCATATATGTGGAGCTATGTCATAAAAAGTTGCCTAATTTTGTTATAATCCAGATTATGTTATAATTGACATTTGGTTGACAGTCATAATCTAATGAGTTACACAATGATCATTGTATTCAACCGTCTCAAAATGCAGATGTGGTCTTACTGAAGCATAAATTGATTTTAAAGTAAATGTAAAAAATAATATCTTCATATCTACTTACAAAGCAATTATATTCCCAACATTTAAATTTATTCATTCAAATTAAATGCAAATACAAATTATACTTAGCACATGCTAAAATTTTAAATCAAAATTATTTAAACAACTGACATTTTTATTTGTTTTAATATTTTATGTATTATTAATATTTAATTAAATATTATTTTTACTTATACAGAAACAATGATATGTGAATCACTGTATTTGATGTCCATGCAATTGCTAATATACTCAATGATTGTCACATTTTATGCATGTACAACTGGATCTACAAACCTAAGGTAATATAAATTATTAAATACTATAAAATTATCCTCAGTCAAGTGTAATGTTAAAAACAACTGTGCTGATAAATGACAAAACTTGGAAAATAAGTTATTCCATTAAAAATAATTTTAAACCGGGCTCGGCGGCTCAGCCTGTAATCCCACGCTTTGGGAGGCTGAG
>NW_007041104.1:108134-217810 GCF_000164805.1 Carlito syrichta
TAAAAAAAAAAAAAATCAGCCGGGTGGGGTAGTGCATGCCTGTAATTCCAGCTACTTGGAAGGCTGAGGCAGAAGGACTACCGGAGTCCAGCAAGTCGAGGCTGCAGTGTTCGGGAGCAGCCACTGCACTCAAGTCTGGGCAACAGAGTGAGACTCCAACTAAAAAAAATAAAATTAAAATTAAAATAATTTTTAAATAGTTGTTCTGACATTACTGAGAAAGTCGAAAATTTTTAAAAGCAGTAATCTATTTTTTGTACAATAATCGATTGACATTTCTGCTACATAAGATAAATAATTTAATAAATTAATATCTTGTCTTTCTTAAGTCTTCTATAACTAGAATCTTCTCTCACTCCAACGCAAGGCCTACTCATAGTTGCATAAGCAGTGACATAACACAAACCAATTGTTTTGAAGACTTAAAGCAAGACATGTAGAGTTATATTTCCCTGGTAATCTTAAAGGTTTTAGTCACTAAAGCAACTTAATTGTGCTATGCCACCCTTGTACCCTGGAACTTAGTAAGAAGGCATATGTGTGTTCTTAAATAAATCTGTATAATATACTAAATACTATTGCTATTCTTGTGATATGTAGTGCTCACCAAAGGATGGAGCCCATAGTAAAATTCTCCCTTGTCCAGGTCTACAAAGAAAAGACGGACAGGTGGGAAAAGATGTGAATTCCGTACATACAGCTCATACACCCCTTTTTGACCAAAAGAGTTGCACAAACATTACGATCCAGCTTTTTTTTGTATTTCAGTAAACAAATAAATGCTCTGGTTGGATGTAGTGGTTCACACCTGTAATCCCAGCACTTGGGAGGTAAGGCGGGAAGATTTCTTGTGGTCAGGAAATCAAGACTAGCTTAGACAATATAGTGAGACTGTTTCTCTAAAAGAAATTTTTTAAAATTTCCAACTGTAGTGCATGCCAGCAGTCCTAGTTGCTGGGGAAACTGACGGAGGAGGATTGCCTAAGCCCAGAAGTTCAGGGCTGCAGTGAGCTATGCTCACATCACTGTACTTAAGCTCAGTGGATAAAAAAAACCATTCAAGAGTAATTTAAGGTTATACTGAAGATGATTAGTCATAGAATGGGCATACTCAAGGGAAAGACATCCAATCAGAGATGGAGAAAAGTTGTAGGAAACAAGAAAGAGAGCATTTTATTGAAAGACTACAATTGATAGAATTGGTGCTTGAACTCAGATTGGTCTAAAATCCATGGCCCTTACTACTGTACTGTGTAAGATAGTTGGGCTATTGTATTTGTGATTTTACACCAAGAACAAGTGTGATGTAGCATATGCATTCACGATATAAAAATGTTATATAGTAATTATATAATGAGTCTAAAGTGGTTATAATAACCATTTATAATGTTTTTAACTGATTGCTGACAAGTTTTATATCTGGATATAGTAGTTTAACATCATGATAAGTTTTAAAGAAAACCATGCTTCTCCTACTTGCCTAAATGTATTTCCTTTATACCTTTTTACTTTGCCTGTAACTTATTTGATCTCTTGATTTAGGGCAGTGTTTCTCCAATATTTGTGTACTTTAGAGTCACCTAGGTGACTTGATTTTTTAAAAAACCTGCACTTTACCTCAAAAATTCTATTTCAGTGGGGCCACACTTTGAGAAACACTGACTTACACAGTTACTCCCTCAAGAATGTTCTTTAAAAAGAAAGTATGAAACTGGTATCAATACTGCGGAAGAATAGCAAAAATTTGGTTCCCAAATGAATGAATTTTTATTGCAAAGCATAACATCAGAAATAGCTCAGGCAGAAAAACTTCCAGGTAAAGTCAGGATGAAACTGTTCTCAGTTGTGAAGGGATAGTTTGGAGGTCCATGTTAGAGGCTGATAGAGCAAGTCAAGAGGACAGTGAATTTACAATTTAGTCATATGAAAACCAATGGGCTTTCCTCTTCTTTCTGTAAATGATCACCTTGTTAAATGGTGAGAATACACATCCTAGTAAATAAAACAGTTTCTATATTTTGTCAAGCTTTTCTATAAGGGCTGTGCTACTCCATAGAAAATATGATATTCAGCCTTAGTCATATGTTTCAAATCTGTGGGAAAGCATGCATTCAGCAGCAATTCATCATGCACATCTGTAACAGTGCTATAGTTTAAAATAAGCAGCTTATATTATTGATAAAAAATTCTTGACTTTTAAAACTCTCTTTGCTTTAAAAATGCATTATATTCTTAAATTCAATCCAGATTGGATTTTACTATTTTTTATTGATTTGGGGATATATATTTTATAGCAGAGTAAAATGGATAGAAAAGAAGATATTAACTAGGTTTTGGGCAAAGAAAAAATCAGCAATAAGCAAAATCAACAAAAAGAAAAAAGAAAAAAATAATAATATGTTGGTTGTTTAATGCTTAACATGATCAGCTTTAAATCCAATTACATAGTAAGTAAAAAGAGTGACATTCAATATTATTCAGTAAAGATGAGTTTATCAGTTCTGAGCCAAAATAGACAAGAAAATAAACAGCTCTAAAAAGATAAAAGCAAAACAGATGCTGCTGCTGTCAAGATAGTATACTGTAGTAGGTCAAACTGCTGGCTTCTTGCCCTAGTCCAACCCTAGAATTGTCACAGAAGAAAAATGGTTTTGAATAGACATAAAGAACCAACATAAAGACAGGGAGAACTCCCTGGAGAGGGAGAGGACAGCCTGAGGTGTGGGAGGGTAAGAAGCCTTGTCTCTTTGCCACATTCTTGTTGATGTTATTTCCCTCTTTCAGTAACATAATGCAGTAAAGCAGCAAACTATGCCCAGCACCTCAGCTGTAAGTAGATAACATCAGGACCAACCCAGAGCACTTCTAGGGAATAAGTAAACCTAACAGAAGCATGGTATTGGGCTTCCTGTGAGCATCCTGACTCTCTCTCCTTCTCCCTAAGTCTTACATAGACAAGAACAAGGCTACTGGAGAAAAGGGAGAAAAACCTCTCAGAGGAGAGTGATACCAAAGGCAAAGGAATATAGTTTTTTTCTTTGAAGGTCAGACTCTTGTGTTAAAGGGGCAGGAGGAAAGGGAGTCAAGAACAGGATTTGGGAACTTGGACTTTCCATCCTGAATAATATATCCTTAAGCCCACACCAATTGAGTAAGTATGGCTGCAATCTACTAACCTGTTTAGACTACCCACCAATATACCTGATGATCCAAGGAAAAATAAACTTATAGCTATCCAAAAACAAAGAAATAGAAATGTTGATAGAAACAGAGATACACATATAGATACACATATAGAATATGCATATATAACATATATAACATAATGTATATATTATATATTATGCACACAACAGAATGAGAGCACAGTTCTAATAAACTAGAGATAGAACACTGACCAAACTATAGTAGATAATGGACAAATTAAGAACTTTTTAGAGCATAAAAATATTCACAAAAATTGAGATATTGGTAACATTTTATAAACTACTATACCTGGGCTCAGCGGCTCAGCCTGTAATCCCGCGCCTTTGGGAGGCTGAGGTGAGTGGATTGCCTGAGCCCGCGGGTTCGAGACCCGCCTGGGCAGGCGAGACCTCATCTCTACAATAAATCAAAAAATCAGCTGGGCGTGGCAGCGCATGCCTGTTATTCCGGCTACTCGGAAGGCTGAGGCGGAAGGATCGCCGGAGCACAGCAGGTCGAGGCTGCGGTGGCCAGGAGTGGCCACTGCACTCCAGTCTGGACGACAGAGTGAGACTCCAACTTAAAAAAAAAAAAAAAAAACTATTATATGAAATAGGTGAAATGTTATTTAAGAAAAATATATTAGTTGAAATTAATAAAAATAAAGAAGCCAAGATATTCTTGTATAAAAACTGCTGGAAAATAAACAAAAGAAACATAAAAAGAAAAATTAAGAGGTGTGGAAGAGTGATATATTTTCATTTTGTTTTAAGAATTTGAAAGTTAATTTATTGTTCATTTTTGTACCATAAGTTATTCAGACTATACTTTTTTTTTTTTTTTTTTAATTTTAGACCCGGGTACATGTGAGGATTTGATGCATAACAAGCCCTCTTCCACTCCCAGTAGTGGGCATAGCACCCAGTGGGTGGTTTTGTATGCCTTATTCCCTACAACTTTCCTCTCATATTTAGCAGAACCCAGTGTCTGTTGCTCCTATTATTATGCCCATGTGTGACCCAATGTTTAGTGCCTACTTATGAGTGAGAACATACAGTATTCATTTTTTTGTTTCTGTGATAATCCACTTAGAATGATAGTCTCCAGCTGCCTCCATGTTGCTGCAAAAGACATGATCTTGTTCCTCTTTATGACTGTGTAGTATTCCATAGAGTTTATATACCACATTTTTAAAAACCATTCCATCTTTGTGGGATATCTGAAATGAGTCCACATTTTTGCTATTGTGAATAGGACTGCAAAAAACATATGAATGCAGGTGTCTATTTGGTAGAGAACTTATATTCCTTTGAATATATTCCAGAAGTGGGGTTGCTGAATTGCTCTATTTTTAGTTCTTTGAGATATCTCCACAGTGTTTTCTACAAAGGGTGAACTAGTTTACATTCCCACAAAAGGTGTAGAAGCATTCCATTTTCTCCACAGCCTTGCTAACACCTATTTTTTTTTAACTTTTTAATAATATCCATCCTGACTAGTGTGAGGTAGTATCTCAATGTAGTTTTGATTTGTATTCCTCTGATAATTAGTGATGCTGAGCACTTTTTCATATGTCTGTTAGCTGCTTGTATGTTTTCCTTTGAGAAGTGATGGCTAGTGTCCTTTGCCCACTTTTTAATGGGGTTAGTTTTTGTCATTGTTTTTGTTGTTTCTGCCAATTCATTTGAATTTCTTATAGATCCTGGATGTTAGGCCTTTGTCAGATGCATAACTTGAAAATATTATTTGTCTATTTACTCTCTTGTTGGATTATTTTGCTATGCAGAAGCTTGTAAGTTTAATAAATACCCATCTGTCAATTTTCGTTTTTGCTGACTTTGCTTTTGGGGACTTGATTATGAATTCATTGTCTAGACAGATGTATAGGAGAGTCTATCCTAGATTTTCTTCCATGATTCTTATGGTTTGAGGTTTTACATTTAAATCCTTGATCCATTTTAGGTTAAATTTTATAAGCCGGGTTCGGTGGCTCAGCCTTTGGGAGGCTGAGGTGAGTGGATTGCCTGAGCCAGCGGGTTTGAGACCCGCCTGGGCAGCGAGACCTCATCTCTACAATAAATAAAAAAATCATCCAGGTGTAGTAGCACATGCCTGTAATTTTGGCTACTTGGAAGGCTAAGGTGGAAGGACCGCCAGAGCCCAGTAGGTCGAGGCTGCGGTGGCCGGGAGCGGCCACTGCACTCCAGTTTGGGTGACAGAGTGAGACTCCAACTCAAAAAATAAAGTTAAATTTTATAAATAGTGATAGAGATACAGTTTCATTCTTCCATATGTGATTATCCAGTTTTCCCAGCACCATTTGCTAAATATGGTTTCTTTTCCCCAATGTTTGTTTTAGTCAACTTTGTCTAAGATGAGTTGGTTGAAGTTCTATGGTTTTATTTCTTAGTTCTCTATTCTGTTCAATTAGTTTATATGTCTGTTTTTGTACCAGTACCATGCTGTTTTGGTACCAGTGCCAGCCATATAGTGAAGTTTGAAGTCTGGGAGTGTGATGCCACCAGTTTTGTTCTTTTTGCTGAGGACTACATTAGCTATTCAGGCTGTTTTTGCTTCCATGTGAAATTAAGTACTGTCTTTTCTAGGTTTGTAAAAAATGTTTCTGGTAGTTTGATAGAGATTGCATTAAATATGTTGATTGCTATGGGTAACATAACTATCTTGACAATGTTGATTATTCTAATCCATGATCATGGAATGTTATTACATTTGCTTGTGTCATCTTTGATTTCTTTAACAAGTGTTTTGTAGTTCTCATAAATATAAAGATATTTCAATATTTCAGTTAGATGAACACTGACATGTTTCTTTATCTTTTTCCCCTGTGTGTGTGACTATTGTGAATGGGTTTGTGTTTTTTATTTGGTTTTCTGTTTGCTTGTTATTAATGTATAGAAATGCAACTGGTTTTGAGCATTGATTTTGTATTCCAAGACTTTACCAAAGTTGCTTATCAGTGCAATAAGGTTTTTGTTATTGTTGTTGTTTGCTTTTTGTTTCTTTTTTTGGGGGGGAGGCAGAATTTCTAGAGTTTTATAGTTATAGAGTCATATCATCTGTGAAAAGAGATTTTTAACTTCTTTTATTCTTATTTGAATACTCCTAATTCCTTTCTCCCTCCTGATTGTTCTGGTTAGGACTCCAGTACTGTGTTAAATAAGAGTGCTAAGAATGGGTTTTCTTGTCTTGTTCTAGTTCTTAGGGGAAACGCCTCCAGCTTCTGCCTGTTAAGTACAATGTTGGCTGCAGGTTTGTCATAGATGGTTCTAATTATTTTGAGGAATGTTGTTTCAACACCTAGCTGTTTGAGGGTTTTTATCAAGAAGGGATGTTTGATTTTATCAAAACTTTTTTCTATGTTTATTGAGATAATCATGTGGTTCTGAGTTTTACATCTGTTTATGTGATGGATTACATTTATTGATTTGCATATGTTGAACATGCCTTGCATTCCAGGAATGAAGCACACCTGATCACGAATGATCCTTGTAATGTGCTCTTGGATATGATTTCCTCGTATATTATTGAGACTTTTTGCAACTATGTTTACCAGTGAAATTGGCCTGTAGTTTTCACTCTTTGTTGGGCCTTTACCATCTTTGGGTAACAGGATAAAATTGGTTTCAAAGAATGAACTACAGAGTATTCATTTTTTTCTTGGTTGTTTGGAATACTTTTAGTAAAGATTGTTGTCAGTTATTTCTTATACACCTGGTAGAATTCAACAGAGAAACCATCTGGGTCATTTTTGTGTTTGTGTGTGTGTGTGTGTGCTTGTTTTTGTTTTGTCTTTAGCAGGGAGGTTTATTTTTTATTTTATCTACTTATTTATTTATTTTTATTATAAAGATGTGGGGTATAACTCAGGGTTAGGTACACAAATGTTGATTATGCAGGTACCCTTGTTGATGAGGTATGCCCCTCCGTCCCCTAAGAGTTTCTCTCAAAGTCCCATGTAAGAGGACAAAGGAGGTTAGGTTCATTACTGAATCAATTTCTTGGCTTGCTAAGGTATATTTGGGATTTCAACTTATTCCTGTTTCAATCTTGGGAGGTTGTGTGTTTCCAGAAATTTATTCATTTTCTCTAGATTATCTATTTTACACACATACAAATGTTCATAGTAATCTGTTTTTGGTTTTCTTTTTTTTTATTTCTTTGGGATCAGTTTTAACAGTGCCTCTATTTTGCTTAACTTTTACTTTACTTACATAATTTTTATCCTTCTACTGTTTTTGGATTTGGATTGTTCTTCTTTCCAGTTCCCTTAGGTGTAGCATTAGACTATTTACCTGTGATCTTTCGTTTTTCTTGATGTATGTGCAATGTTATAAACTTCTCTCTCAATACCATTTTCATAGTATCCTGGAGACTTTGGTATATTATATCTTTGTTTTCATTTGTTTCTAAGAATCTTTTCATTTCTGCCTTGATTTCTATGTCAATCCAAAAGTCATTTAGAAGCATGTTGCTTAATTTTCATGTATTTGTGTGTTTTTGACAGTTCCTATTGATTGAAATTGTTTATTTTTTTATCCACTGTGGTCTTAGAGAATACTTGATATGACTTTGACCTTTTGAAATGTGTTTATACTTAATTTATGACCAAGTATGTTCTTAGATATTAGAATATATTTCATGTGCTGATGAGAAGTATGTATATTTTGCAGTTCTTCGGTGGAGTATTCTGTAGATGCCTATTAAATCAAATTTATCTAGTGTTAAATTTAGGTTATGGATTTGTTTTCTGCCTCAAAAATCTGTCTAAAGCTGTTAGTGGAGAATATAGTATGTGACTATTATTGTATAGCAGTCTAAGTCTTGTCTTAGATTAATTGCAATTGTTTTATAAATCAGGATTCTCCTAAGTTGAAACTTTCTTACTAATGATGAAAATTTTCATCATTGAAAATTTCTTACTAACGGATTTAGCCCTTTATCATTATCTAGTGCCCTTCACTATTCTTTTTAACTTTTTTGGCTTAAAATCAGTTTTATCAGATATAAGAGTAGCTACCCTTGCTCATTTTTCATCTGTATGAAAGATCTTTCTCCAACTCTTTAGTGAGATGGGTTTCCTGAAAGCAGCCAAAGGATGGAACACACTTCTTTATCTGGTTTGCCACACTGTGGCTTTTGAGTGATTTGTTCAGTTTGTTCATTTGTAAGTTAATTATTGGTATGCTGGGGATTTTCCCTGTTATATTACTGTTAAAAAAACATAATAAACACTTGATGAGTTTTTGTTGGAGTAAAAAACAGAAGTTGTTTTGTGTTCTGGGGCTTTGTGGTTAATTTTAAGCTCTGTAAACTCTGTGCTTACATATTCTTTGTGATGGGTGGAACAATTCTTTCATTTATGTTTAGAACTTCCTTGAGCATCTCCTGAAGGACTGGTCTGCAGGTAACATATTCTCCTAGAAATTGAATGTTTGGGAAGAATTTTAATTCTCCTTCATTAGTGAAGGTTAGCTCAGTGGAATAGAACATTTAGTTAGAATTTCTTTCCTTTAAGAATGTTAAAATAGGTCCTCTTCTGTCTTTTCTGGATTGAAGGTATCTGCTGAGAGGTCTGCTGCAATTCTGATGGGTCTGTGTTAGTAAGTACTCTGTCTCTTCTCTCTAGCTGCCTTTTTTTCTTTCATGCTCACCTTGGGAAGTCTGACTATTATGTGCCTTGGGAATGCTTTTCTCATGTAATACCTCAAAAGAGTTATCTAAATTTCCATGTCTGCATGGCTGCCTCTCTAGCAAGATAGGGGATGTTTACTTGCTAACATCTTGGAAGACTTCCTCCAGAGTGATTTCAGTGTACCTTTCTTTCTCAAGAATGTCAATCAGCCATAGATTTGGTGCCTTTTATACAATCGCAGACTTCTCATAGGCTCTGTTTCTTTTTCCTAATTATTGCCTCCCTATTTGTCTTATATTGGATTAATTCAATAAGTTGATCTTCAAACTCTGATATTCTTTTCTTGGCCTGGTCAATTCTATTAAGCCCTCCTTGTGTTTTGAAATTCAAGAAGGGGATTTTTCACTTCCAGAAGAGCAGTTTGTTTGTTTTTTTTTTAGAATGACTAGGTCGACTTTCACTTTCTGTACTGTTTTCATGACCTGATTGATTTGGGTATCCACTTTCTCCTGAATTTTGTTGCATCTCTTCTTGCCATCCATACTCTGACTTCTATGTCTGTCATCAGGGACAGATCATTCTAAATCAGTTCCATTATTTGGGATCTGAGAGAATCCTTTGTCGATGTTTAATCATTTTGGTGTTGGGAACTGGCAATGTTTTTTCACTGGTTCTTCCTCATCTGTGAAAGTGGTCTTTTCTCCTATTATTTTATTTTTATTTTGTTATTTTTTTCTTGCTAAAGTTATTATTGGGATGATAGTTTGTGTTGTTAACCTACTTGGTCTTCCTTCTAAGATCTGCCTATGGAAGGAGCAGAGATGGCAGAGAGGCTGGTGGCTCAGGGGGAAACAGTTGGCACTACTTCAGTGGCACAGTCTGGCAGGAGCAAGGTAAGTCCTTTCTTAGTGATCTGGGGTGCTTTCACTTCCCTCCAGTACAAGTGTCAGGGACCCTGGTTGACTGGGACCTTCTGTGCCTCCCTCTCCAACCCAAGAATAATGTCAGCTGGGTTGACAGGTGGCCAAGAACAAATCCCATGGCTCTTCTCTGGCACAAGTGTTCAGGGAGGTGTAAAGTGGCCTCCTCCCATCTAAACAAGCCCACCCTTCTTGCACAGGGATGGAAGGCAGGGCACTGCCTAGCCAGAGACCACGCTTTTTACCCTCAGTCCACAAGTGAGTGGGGTTACCGCTTCAGTTCTACCTGTGGCTGGGAAAGTCCCTTTGCTCATTTACCAAAATGTAAACTGGCAGTGGTCAGACAGCCTTGCTTCACCTGGGTTCCAGGGATCTTGATTTGTCAGGAATAATCCAGATGCTCCACTTTCTAGTTCCTGTCCTGCTCCATGGGAGGGGCAAGAATGTGGTGGTGTCCTCCTGAAGGTAAGCTATGCATTCAGTCCTGAATTGGAACTGGAATGGGCACCGGTGTTATTGGGAAAATGTCACCAAAGTGAGCAAGGCCAGCTGGGGGCTACAGGTGTGGAGCATCTTTAAGGCATAGACTACACCTGCATAATATGTCCCTGGAGCTTCTCTGAAGGAGGCTGGTGGCTGCCAGCAGTGCTGGAACTCCCTGGGATCTGGAGACTTCTGAACCTCAGGTGAATCAAATTGGTAGTTCTGCCCTAACTCTCGGCAGCTTTCTTCACCTGATCAATGTGAGGGGGTTGTAGGGGGAAGACTTTGATTGACTCTCCCTTGGTTGGAACTGCAGAGGATTATAGGAATAGTATACAAATCTTCCCTGCTCACTCGTCACTTCCTCCGCCAAGGGCACTTCTCTTAAAGTCATACCAGGGCCCGTTTTAAGGGTGGTTGAAGCTTGGAGCTGACCATTCTCAATAGACCTCATCCTGGCTTTCCAGGCAGACCTCCAAAGAGCCAACTTTGATCTCCCTGTTAGACTCTTGCTGGAAGCAGCAGTCATCTTATGTCCGCAATCAGCCATCTTGGCCCTCCCCCCATAACAGTTTATTTTAATAGTTTGTATTTGGTTTTTAAGTGAAATCATACTTCCTTATCTTCAGTTCATATGTCCATGACTCCTAATGGATGCCTGAAACCTAGATATTACTAAACCCTATATGTGCTATTTTTTTCATGTAGTACATACATACGTATGATAATTTGTAAAGACAGAGTAAAAGAATAACAATAACTAATAACAAAATAGAAGTTATAGCAATATGTTATAATAAAAGTCATGTAAATATGGTCTCTCTGTCTCTCTCTCTCTCTTTCATTGTCTTATTGTACTATTCCACTCCAATAAAAACTATGGAAAGTGAAACCATGGAGAAAGGACTACTATTGTATGTTTTTTATATTTTTGGCTACTAATTTATGGTATATTTAATTATGATTATGATTAGATAAGTTTATCTGGATTATATTGACTGTTTAAAATGTGTTTTGTAGTTTAACAGGGGGTAATTCTTTGCATTTCAAGCAACCATATGCAAAGGCTTCAAATTATCCATAATCCCACTGGCAGTTGATGCGTTTTGATTTTTTGGGTAATGGCTATCCAGGACAGATGTGTGTGGTGTCTCATTATGTTGTTGATTTAAATTTCCTTGATGGTTTTTGATGTTGGACATATTTCAAATACCTGCTGGTCATTTTTGTGTATTTTTTTTTTTTTTTTTTTGGAGAAATGACAATTCAAGTACTTAGCTCCTTTTAAAATCAGTTTTATTTATTTATTTACTTTGCTATTGAATTGTGTTTCTTACATGTATTGGAGATTAACCCTTTATCAAATATATAGCTTGCAAATGTTTTCTCTTATTCTATAGGTTGACTTTTTACTCTGTTGTTTCCTTTACTATGCAGAAGCCTTTTCGTTTGATGAAATTTACTTGTTTGTTTTTGTTTTTGTTGCCTGGGCTTTTGATGTCATATCCATGGAATCATTATCAAAATAAAAGTCAAGAAGATTTCCTCTTGTGCTTTCTTCTAGGAGTTTTATAATTTTAGGTCTTACATATGAATCTTTAATCCACTTTGAATTGATTTTTATGTTTAGTGTAAGATAAGGTTGTAATTTTTTTTCTTTTGCAAGTGGATACCCAGTTTTCTGAACTTTTTTTTGTATTCTTAGCATCCTTGTAGAAGATCTGTTGATGGTATATGCATGGGTTTATGTTTATTTTGTTCTATTGGTCTACAAGCCTATCTTTATGCCAGTACCATATTATTTTGCTTTGTGATATCTTTTGCTAATACCATATTATTTGCTAGCTTTGAAATATATTTTGAAATCTGAAATTGTGATGCCTCTAGCTTTGTTCTTCTTTCTCCAAATTGATTTATTTATTCAGGGTCTTATGTGAGTCCATCTATGTTTTAGAATTGGTTTTCTTATTTCAGTTAAGAAGTACCATTAGGATTTTGATAGCAATTTCATTGATTCATTAGATCACTCTGGGCAGTGGTGTCTCTCTCTCTCTCTCTCTCTCTCTCTCTTTCATTTTGTTTTTGTTTTCTTTGATTCAGTGTTTCACTCTGGAGTGCAGTGATGTAATTATGGCTCACCACAACCTCCATTTCCTGAGCTCAAGTCTTTCTCCTGTGTCAGTCTTCTGAGCAGCTGGGAACCCAGGCACACATCATCATACCTGGCACATTTTTTAAAAAATTGTTTTATAGAGTTGAGATGTTACTATGTTACCCAGGATGGTCTGGGACTCTAGGGCTCAAGGGAACCTACTGCATCTGCCTCCCAAAGTGCTGGAAATACAAGTGTAAAACACTGTGCCCATCCAGTAGTGAACATTTTTAACAATATTATGTTTTCCAATCCATGGACATGGGTGTACTTTAATTTATTTGTGTCTTCTTTAATTTTTTTCATAAATGTTTTATAGTTTTCAAAATATAAGTCTTTCTCCTACTTGGTTAAATCCACTCAAAAGTTGTCTCTTTGTTTTTTGGTGCTATGGTAAATAGAATTTTCCTAGTTTCCTTTTCAGAAAATTGATTGTTCATGTATAAAAATGCAGTTAATTTTGTATGTTGATTTTGTATTCTATAACTTTACCAAATTTTTAAAAATTATTTTTAATAGTTCAAGAGTCCTTAGGGTTTTGTACACCCAAATTATGTAAACTTCAAACTGGAACAATTTTACTTTTTCCTTTTCTATTTGTATAATTTTTACTTATTTTGCTTTGTATGATTGCTCTATCTAGGATTTTCAATACTATGCTTAATAGAATTGGAAAAATGGGAATCTTTGCTTTTTCTCCTTCCACAAGAGGAAAGATTTTCAGACTTTCACCATTGAGTATGATGTTAGCTGTAAGTTTTACACATATAGCCTTTATTATGTTGAGCTAATTTCCTCTTATTCTTAGTTTGTGGAGAGTTTTTATCACAGAAAAGTTTTGAATTGTGTCAAATTATTTTTCTATGTTTATTGAGACAATCAGATTTTTTTTTTATCCTTATTCTGCTAACGTGGTTTATCACATTGATTTTTATATGTTGAACCATCTTTGTATCTCAAGAATAAATCCCACTTTGTATTTGTAAATTCCACTGTTTATGATGATTTTAATGTGCTGTTGTATTCAGCAATGCTTTCTCTTTTAAAGCATTTTTTGAGTCAACTTAATAAGGGAACATGAGGCTCCTTTTGTTGCGGTTTCCTGGTGTATAGTTTGCCACGCTTTTACTTTCAGTTTCTCTGTCTTTAGATTTTAGACATGTCATTTGTAAATAAAATTTCCCAAAGATGTTAGTTTTGTTACACAACCTGATAATCTCTTTATTTTTACATATTTGTTTGATCTTCTCTTACTTATTATTTTCTTGTCTCTGGACTTATTTTTTGGACTTGCCTCAGTAGGGAGACAACTCTTCATAGTCCCGACACATTTTTGCATGTCCTGAGAGTAAATGCAGATTACCTTCAAGGGTGACCCAGAAATATTGGAATTTATTTATTGAAAAATGTATATTTATGCTTATGTGTTTAAAATTCAGTCACCTTCAGAGTATTCCCTGTTTGCTGCAATACACTATCAAGATGCTTTTTCTACTGCTCAAAACAGTTTATGAACTCAACCATTTTGATGTCTTCTAGTGCTTCTGCCGTTTTTTTGTTTCACTCTTCCACATCAGCAAAACATTTCCCTTTGAGGACTTTTTTAATATGGGGAAACAAAAAAAGTCACTCAGGGAAAGATTAAGTGAATAGGGAAGTGGGAAACAGGGGTCATGCTTTATTTTTGCCAAAAACTACTAAAAACTCAGCATGGTTGGGGCAGGTGCGCTCATAAATCAAATGGGCAAACGCTTGGAAAAAATATCCTACAAAAAAAAATTCACTGAAGCCAAATGCAACCTCTCATAATAATGCTAGCTGGTACACTGATGCCAATGAGTTCCTAGAACACTAACCTAACTGGGGAAACTTGTACTACAAGAGGCTGCCCTCCAAAAGATAAGTTCGGGTTTTTTACACCCCCCACTCTCCCAATAATTATGTGAACATGCATCAAATGACCTTCATCTTATTGCCCTATGGATGTTTGGGCTAGGAAACTTGTACAAATGCTACTCTATTACTATTGCTTTGCGTAATAAGGTCTGGGGATGGGGAGACACCCCTTATCAACAAGGGTGCCTGAACGATGCATATTTGTATACCTAACCCTCAACTGTACCCCACAATTTTAAAATAAGAAATATGTTAAAAAAAAAAAGTAATTTGTCTTTGAACCAGGACTCTTACACTTTTTTGTCAGCATACATTAAACTGTGGCAGGCTAACCTATTAGTTTGCAAGTAGGGTCCTTGAAAGTCTCTGCCTTCTTAATTCATACTTACTATTATCCTTATTTTTCTATGACTTTTCCTCCTTTTTTCTTTTGAATGATTGACATTTTTCTCATAATACTAAACTCATTATCTCTATTTTACTAAATCCAATGGCCAAATCTTGATTTTCTTCTTGCTTAACCTGTTAGTACCATTTGACACACTTGGTTACTTCTATCTCCTAGAAATACTTTGTTTGGCTTCCATTACACCAAACTTTCTTGATTTAGAGTCTTTCTTGAATATCTATTTTAAAATTTCCTTCTTTGATCTTATTTTTCTAACTTCCTAACAATGAAACACCTCTGAACTATAACAGCACTCTTCTTTTTTATCTATGCTTATTCCTTGGTGATCTCACCTAATCTTGTTGCTTTAAATATCACTTGTAAACCAAACAAGAAATCTACTAAATTTATAGCTTCAAAGCAAGCATTTCTTCCAAATTTTAGTCTCATTTGATTATCTTTGCAATTGGATTTTTACATGTGAAAACTGGACTCCTGATCCTTTTCTGAAAACTGCACCATCAGTTTTTCCTGTTAATTGATGGTAAATCCACACACAATGCCAAACACTTGCAATAATTCAATGGCTTCTTCCTTTCTATCACAACATATATTGTATGATTCAGGAAATACCATTGGTTCTATTTCTGCTATCAACCTGCAACTGGAATCATCATAGAATTTTGCCTGGGTTTCTAAAATAAGCTTGATTAGTCTCAATGTTTCCACTATGTGCCTACTACAAACTGTTTTTAAAAACAGTAGCCAAAATAATCACTATGTTTTAAAAAATTTAATTTACATCACTAACCAATCATTCCCAATTTTCTCAGATTCTGAGTACTTAGTCTTTCCAATGGGCTGCAATGATCTGGTCCCTGCCTAACTCTCTCATCTTATCTCCTAATGTCCTCACTACAAGGTTTTTTAAATTTCTCCAAAACACCAGCCATGCTCCTTTTAATAGAGCCCAATTACCCCTGTTTATAATGCTTAAATTTGTATTGCTTAGCTTGCTCCATTATCTCAGTGAAGCTCTTGTTTAAATCTCACCTGTTCAGTGAGTTCCATTCCAAACAGCTAATTTAATATAGCGTCTTGCTAGCCCATCCCAGTACTCCTAAATCACCCTTGGACCAATTCACTTTTAATTTATTTTCTGTATTACTTATCAACTTGTATATAGATTACCACTTGCAGTACATATATCAACTTCTGGATGGTAGGGATAAAAGTATGCTTTGTGTTCTCATATGTTCCAAGTGCGTATCGAAATACCTAGCAAAAGTAGGTATTCAATACATATAGTTTAATAAATGATTTACCTTCAATCTTTCATCTCAACAACTGATTTGGAATATATAACTTTTATTTCTAACCTCTATGTGACAACTTTGGAATTGTATTACATGTACTTAATTCTGCAACATCTTAAAATATTACTTTATCTTATCTATCCTTTGTACCATACATCTGAATAATCTAACTCAAGCAAGTACTAACATCAAGAATAACTCAGACTCTACTCATTTTCTTTTATTTAGTCACAGAAATAAAACAATCCTTCTTTCCTCCTTCTTCTCCTCCTCCTCCTTTTCTTCTTTTGTACAGAAATTGTTTGCTGAAATGTAACTAGAAGTTTAGCAAATTCTTTGCTCACCATTCTTTCCTGCAATCCAGGGTTCCCTCATAATATAATTTTCTTTATTTAAAGTGTATCTCTTAAATTAAATAATATAATAATTTTACCTTAGCTGTAAGAATTTTTTAGTGTGACTTATCTAAAATGTTGTTTTTAATTTCCCCATCAATTTTTAAATAATTTTTTGGGGTATACAAATATAGGTTACTTATTTCAGAACATTAAAAATATTATCTCATTAAGTTTTGACTTTAATTGTTGTAGTTTAGAAGTCTGGTTTTAGTCAAATTGTCATTGATTATAAATCAAGTTTTATGTATCTATATTTTTAAAAAATCTATTAAAGTAACCTGGGTCAGATTTCTATACCTTAGTCTGGGCAGCTTCCAATCCTGGCACATGCCCTGTGCTGCCCTCCACAGGGAAGACAATTTAAATAAACTATACAATTCCTACAGACAAAAAAAAAATTGATCAAACATGACACAAAAGAAAGCAAAATATAAAAAGCTATATGAATTAATATAATATTACATTTTTAAAAATTCTCAAAAAATCTGTAAGGTCTGATGACTTTATCAATTTACCAAAATACTTAAGAGATAAATAATATCAAAATTTATTATAAAAATTCTTATATAGATAGTATAAGAGAAGACACATAACTTATTTTGAAGCCAGTAAAACTTGGTACCAAAACTTTGGCAAGGATATTAAAGGCAAAGGAAAGTACAATTTAATGTATAAATCTAGATGTAAAAATCTCTTTAAAAAGTCAAGAAACTAAGTTAGTTTTATATTACATAAAATTTATATATAAGATAAGATACATATATAATATATCATGTTCAAATTAGATTTATCTCATAAATGTATTTTTTGTTTTTTATTTTTTAAATGCAGGGTATAATTCAGGGTCAGCTATACAAATGGTCATTATTCAGGTACCCTTGTTGATGAGGTGGGCCTTCCCCCACCCCTGGCAGTTTCCCAGTACTGCCAATCCCTTTCTTATAGTATTATGATAATTGTTCAAGGTCGGCTTATGAATGAGAACATGTGGTACTCAATGCTTTGTTTCCATGATACATCACTCAGTATTATAGACTCTAAGTCCATCCAAGTTGCTGCAAAGTTCATGATTCTGGCCTTCTTTATGACTGAGTTATATTCCATTCTGTATATGTACCACATTTTTTTATACAGTCCTCTTTTGATGGGCAGCATGGTTGGTTCCATGTTCTTGCTACTGTGAATAATGCTGTAATAAGTATTTGTGTGCAGGTATCTTTTTCATAGAGTGATTTGAGTTCTTCTGAGTATATTCCCAGAAGGGGGATTGCAGGGTTGTATGGAAGGTAGATTTTTAGATATTTTAGGAATTGCCAAACTATTTTCCAAAAAGGTTGTACTAGTTTACACTCCCAGAAACAGAGTAGAAGTGCTCCCTTTCCCCACATTCTCTCCAGCAACTGTTGTTTTTAAAGTTATTGATGATAACTTAGGTGGTATCTCAGTGTGGTTTTACTTTGCATTTTTCTTATGATTAGTGAGGTGGAACATTTTTTCATGTTTCTGTTGGTTGCTCATATTATCTTCTTTTGAGAAGTATCTATTCATGTCTTTTGCTCACTTTTTAATGGGGCTGTTTGTTTTTTTCCTTTCATCACGTTTGAGTTCCTTATAGATCCTTGATGTTAAGTTTTTGTCTGATATACAGTTGGAAAATATTTTTTTCCCATTCTGTGGGCTGTCTCCCTGCTCCCTTGATGGTTTCTTTGACTTTGCAGAAGCTTTTCAGTTTGATGAGATCCCACTTGTCTATCTTATCTCTTATGGCATGGTCACTTAGGGTTTCCAAGTTTTCTTTGCTATAGAATGGAAGAGAAATATTTTGTTGCACAAGGAGGAATACAATGCACAAATAAAAAGTAATAACCTAAATGCCTACAGAGCGGTACAAATAACAGAAACCTGCTAATTGAAACAAAATTATAAATAAAAATTTTATAACATACTTCCATTTATAGCAAATTTTAAAATATACATAACATGATAAACATATATTAAGCACATTATGGTAGTTGATAGTGTACCATGGAAATGAAAATAGTGAACTGGCAAAAGAGAAAAAAATACAATAAATGAACAGGTTATATTAACAAAGATTTATGGCAGCAATGCATTATGAATGAAATTATGGGCCACTCAGCTCTCAGAACTTAAAATCCAATTATTTATTCCCATCCTATTTCTGTAGAAAGCTCACCAATTTTAGCTCTCAAATAATGAGCAATATAAAGACTCTAGGAATGAGATCAACCAGTATAAAAATAGACTCAGTGTGATAAAAAAAAAAGTGATATACCTTTTGGAAAAGTTGTGACAAATATAATAGTTATAATACTGTGACAAGTATAGTTAATGAAGTTGGAAGGGACAGCAATAACATATAAAATAAGTATTTTATTGTAGAAAACTTCAAATTCAGTCATATGGCAGATTAATGCATCTATTCAGTGCAGATATAGTTGTATTTATATATGTTTCACATAGAAGAATATCTCGTTATCTTAGAATATTTCATTATCTTAGAACAATATCTTGGGAAGAAGTTATAATTATCTTCCACCCTACTTTCATCACTTGGCAGTGGAAATTCCTTATTTGCCAGTGTTTTCAATCACATTAATCATTTGGACCGTATTGGATGAAGCAGCAATGGATTTTTATTCTTTCTTGGTGCCATAAGACAGTTTTAGAGGGAATATTATTTTTTTTTAGAAAAAGGAGGCAAAGATAAAACACAGTATATATTTTTAATTTTTCTCCCACAAAGTGGGAGTGAATTAGCTTATGTGAAGTTACATAAGGATATCCCTAGGAGGAGATACACAATTAACTGATGTAATTAAAGGTGTGTAACGTGAACAAGTGTGAGTAAGTGGTAAATAATCTTGATATTCAACTTGTGGTCTGAGGGTCAGGAGCATCAGCATAACCTGCAAACTTGCTGGAAATGCTGAATCTCTACCTCCACTCCAATCCTACTATATTGATATCATCTTGATAAAACCCCTAGGTTAATTGTGTAAATGTTAATCTTTGAGAAGCACTGACATATGAGAAAATATGCTTCCACAGGAACTATGATAAATTAAAGAAAACACAGGCCATTAATAGCTAACAACTTCAACTGTCTAGGATTGTACATATTTTATAGCTTTTAAAGTGAAATCTCTAATGTAAGTTTTATGGAAATGTTCCAATAATTATATATTTTTAATAATTTAAAGAAAAATTTCAAATACATTCTGTGATTCAAAACATGTTTACTCATTAGATTCTTAAGGCAAAAATAATCCAAATTCTCTTCTATGGTTTTTTTGTTTTGTTTTGTTGTATTGTCACATTTTACCTATTTCTGAAGATGGTGACAACCCCCTTGAGTAATGACTTATGAAAACTTTGGGCCAGGAGAAGGAGGAAATATACAAGGACGCTTCTACTATTGTAACCAACACAAAAAAATTAGATAGCAAAGATGTTTAGGAGTGCAGGCTCTGAATTCGCAGTGCTCTATTTGTGTCTCTGCTCCAACATTTCTAAGATATGTGATTTTTGGTAAATAACTTATTTAATTTTTTTACTTGTTCCATCAGCGAAATGAAGCAAATGATTTCTTCAGTATAGGATTGCTGGAAGGCTAAATGAGACAATGCAAGTGAAGAGCTTACAATAATGCCCAGCATGAAGTAAGCTAATACTATCACCGTTCCCATCATCTAATGCAGTGACTCTTAGCCCATTCTGCACATTAGAATTACCTGGGGTGCTATTAAAAACTACAAATCTCTATACCCCAAACAATTATATCAGACTCTCCATGAATGAGGTATGGGCTTGTGGGTTTAAAAATATACGGTTTCAAAAAAATGTAGGGGTTTCTAATTTGCAGCCAGATATAAATACTACTGATATTAATGAGATGGGCCACATGAGTATAGAGTTGATTTATGACTAGAAAGCAAGGGGGTTTCTCCTTTCCTGAACCTACAGTTGCTTTAGCTGTTTCTACTTCATTCTTTTAAAATTCCATGTTCAGTTCTTTCTCTTTCAAAAGAGGCATATTGTCTCTTTTTTTTATTCTATTGAGGTTTTCAAAATAAAAAGTGGTTTTATTTATTTCTCCCTATAGCTCAGATACTTTCCCAGTTCATACATAGGATTTGGTCATATGTTCATTAGATTAGTTATTGGAAGATTATGATATTACAAACTTGTGTTTTTAGTCATTATGAAAGAGAATTTGTATGAATAATCAGTTGTCTCTTTCAGAGTCAGGCACTAGCTGTCCCCAAACATAAAATAAGTAGGTTTTATTTGTTTTTCTGAGTTTGAGCTTGTGTTTGATCCTTCTTCGTAAGTCAATTTTGACACTTTGAAATTTGCATAATTCATTCAAAACTTCCGCAGTTACTTACTTTTTCAAACAACTCATAGGTGACTTTTAAATTTTTTATAAATCCCTTTAATAATGTATTGACAAAATTGTGAGATACTTTAAAAATTGGGAAAAAACCCACATCAAGTGTCTTTTTTTTTTAAGATCTGAACCAGAGCTCATGACAGCATTACTGAAACAATGCATTAAGGTGCTCAATGGTAATAACAATAATGAATTCTATTTGGCAGATTTAAAGAAGTTTAGACAGATTGAAAGTAGAATTTCTAGGAACACTTAGAATGATAGGGGGCAAACATATATTTAAAAAATAATGTCTGAGGAGTTGTTAGCTCTTCTAGAATACCATCAATACCAGTTAGGTGTGGGCCGCGAGAGCACGCACAGAAAAAAAAAAAGGAGTGAGGGCCATGACTGAACTTGGACACTCTTTGTGCTTAAAACTTTTATTGCTATGTTTCTTTTTTTTTTTTTGAATTGGAGTCTCACTCTGTCGCCCAGACTGAAGTGCAGTGGCCGCTCCCGGCCACCCCAACCTCGACCTGCTGGGCTCCGGCGTTCCTTCTACCTCAGCCTTCCAAGTAGCTGGAACTACAAGCGCGTGCTACCACGCCCGGTTAATTTTTAATTTATTGTAGAGATGAGGTCTCACCAAGTTGCCCAGGCAGGTCTCGAACCAATGGGCTCAGGCAATCCACTCACCTCAGCCTCCCAAGGTTGGGATTACAGGCTGAGCCACCGAGTCGTTTCTTATGTTACCAAAGTATATGATTAAACACCTCGGTTTTTAAAAAACTATTTTTCCTCTTCCTGGAGTTCAAAACTAATAAAATAACTGACTACCATTACTAATGTGATAGGTAGAGGGAAATTGAAGAAAATCTAGGGAACACACAGATACAAGCAATGGATCATGCTGATCACAAACACCAAAATGCCAAAAATTTCTGTGATGAAATTCACTGATAAAGATAATTAACATTTCCCTTTGTTTGTTTTTCTTTTTCTTCAGAAAAGAACCCATTTTCATCATTTGCTTTCTTTAGGGAGAACAATTTGCAATTTCCTAGCATATCTTGTAGCACTTATTTTTTTCTTGATATATGTTATTCACTGTATTCAAACAGCAAAACATTTATTTTTATTTATGGGGCTACACAGTATGAAAATTAAAAGTACCAACTATTCATTTCAGATTATGTCAACCTAGACTGGATTTGATGGATCTGAATATTGGTACTCAAAACAAATTACTGTTGTTTGTTTCTAGCTTCTTTCCCTAGCTTCTTTAAGTGACTCCTCCCCCCCCTTTCTTCCTTCCTTCTTTCCTTCTCTCATTACTGACTTATTCAGCCTACCTCCCAAAACTGTTTGTTGTAGCTTCTGTCTTTTCTTTGGGTCTCTCCTCAGATATTGGATGATGATTGGTTGTTCATATTTAAGAATGAGTCACAAAAATATAGATTGCAGACTTTGCATATATGAACATGTTTTGGCAAATGGTCAGCATCACTGCAGATGTTTATGTTGAGTAGGAAAAATTTCCATATGACTAATTTTCTAGTGCTTCTGTGTGCTGGTTTTTTGAAACCATGCAAAGAAGATGACTGGGGCTCTCACTAATTCAATATGATGACCTCTGTCTCATTCCTGTTCCTGACTTCTGTTTGAGCACTTTGCTACCAAGCTCAGTTCTTTCTCTTTCAATTTCTTTAAAGACTAGACTGCAGGTCATTGTTGGGTGAGGAGAGGTAGAGTAATGCAGTTCAAGGAAATTAGCATCCTGATATTGGTGTCAAGTAGGATAAGGTTTCTGAAAGACTATAACCATTGAGTATGTGGTCTTTCAATCAATCAATGAGTTTTTCTTTTTAAGATGTGGGCTACAATTCAGGGTTAGATATACAAATGATCATTCTTGCCTGAACTATGCCTTCTGAGGTTGTAGCTGTGTTCCTTCAGAGAGCAGGAATTTAGGGACCACTTCCTCCAGTATGCCATATTAGTTACCACTCCTCCATCTAATGTCCAATTTTTAAAACTTTTGTTCATATCTTAATTCTGTCATCTCCTCCCTTGTTCTTCTCAGCCTATATTTGTTTACTGTCATTTTACTGGGATGTCAGGAAAGGGAGAAACTAAACATATCTAGTCAAAATAGCATGGTTAAGAGTAAGCTTGTTGCATTTATATTACTTTTTAATCTATAATTTCATTCCAATAGACACAGATTAAGGTAGAATCTGAGTCTCAATTCTCATTTATTATTAATTCAAGTCCCACAGAG
Organism: Carlito syrichta; assembly: GCF_000164805.1. Classification (NCBI taxonomy): domain Eukaryota; kingdom Metazoa; phylum Chordata; class Mammalia; order Primates; family Tarsiidae; genus Carlito; species Carlito syrichta. The sequence goes on from NW_007041104.1 coordinate 131,207, forward strand.
ATTTTTCACAGCATGTGGTTGCTGTTTCTCAGGCACACATAAATGTATAAGTAGAAATAATAATCAAAATAAGTTAGTAACTAAAAAGACAAGACACAAAAAGACACAAAGCAAACAGAATGAATGCAAGACTGATCAGGAGGGATAGAATGCAATGGAACATGTTAGTTGAACATAGAGAGAGAGAGAGAAAGAATGTGTGTGTGTGTGTGTGTGTGCACGTGCAAATGATGTCTCTATAAAACTTTTCATCTCTTTTTTTAAGTTAGAGCCATACGTTGTGTGTTCTTGGATGTTAACTCCATGTTGTCATCAATTTATATTCAGTTAGTTAACAAAATGAAACTTGGCCCCCTAAATTAATCTCTTGTCCTTGAGAGAAGATATCATTTGGTATAGGGGCAATGCAATTAAACTACATTGAAGTAAAGATCATTTAATTTTTTAATAGACAGCAGACAGAAAATCACTTTTTAAAAACTTTTTAAATGTTTGTTAGCTTATTCAAGTGTTTTGTCTTTAAAGGGCTTATGAAATGTAGAAATACCTTTAAAATGAACTCTAAGGCTAAAGTTATTATCATATTAAATAAGTCAATGATATTACTTACCTAGAATGATATGGAATCACTTCCTCAACTCATTGATCTACTTTTATAATCTTCTTAAATTTAGGTAAGCATTTCACTGATAGACTATTAACACTTAATGTTGAAATTCAAAGTAAATATCTACAAATTTTATAAGGCTAATGCAAGGCAAACTTGCATTGTAATTTTATTAAGCATTTATATTGCGAAAAGTTGAAGAAACAAGCAACTTTACCTTATATCAGAGCTTAAAACTGTTGTTCCTTACAGTATCACTTGCATTTTTATTAATGTCATATAACAAGTCTCCAATAAATCAATAAAGGGATACATTGTTTTCTGACTCATATCTAGGTTTAAATATTGAAGGAAAAATAAATTACTAATGCTAAAAACCTAGGTGCTATTGTAGCCTCTTAGAGAAGAAAGTTTTTACAAATGAAGCCAAAACAATATTTGAGCCACAATTCACAATCTGTTTAAGCAAAAGTTTAGATTTACCCACCAATTAGTTATCACTGGAAATTAGGTGAGATTTTCAAATAACATAAACTAAAAGCCAATGTTCACTAAAAATATACTTTTTAGTAAACAAGTATTTATATTACTTTTAGAAAAATAAAGAAGCTTCAGCTGGAGAACTGGCATAAAAATTTAGTTTCTTATTAAGATTACAATTTTTTATCTGAAAATATTGTTTTTTCTCTATTCTATGTAATTTTTATTTGCAGATAGAATAGAAAATTTTATTTTATTTATATAAAAACTTTATACCTTTCCTGGTCATAGGCTGCTTTCACATGAAATCACAATAAGCCATTGCTTTATTAAACTCTGGTGTGACCACGTGCTCTTTGAGCTATGGCTGCACCATGTTTCTTAAGCTTTGGCTACCTCCCCTACTTTGGGAGGGGAATCCCTCTCTCTCTCTCTAAGTTACTTTTTAAATAAACTATATTTTCCAATCTAAAAAGAATAATAAATCACAATAAATATTTTAGGCAAAAGACAAAGAAAAAAATCCTATATTTTTGTTTTGTTTTGTGAAACAGATACTTAATAAATAACTGAGATTTTAAATTCCATGAAATAACTTTTTTGTATAAAATCAACAAATAGTTTTGGCTTCCATTTGGCATGCATGATCTATAGAGAAATTTCTTAGATTATGAATTCTATTTATTATATTCAGATTATATTTAAAAGAATTCTTCAAGTTTATATTTTTAAAATGCCTCTAATTGAGAAATTGAATGGATCAAGCACTAGTCAGATTTATAATTTCTGTGAAATATTCTTTTATTTATAGTAATGATTTTATATGCAACATTTTTTTCAAGTGACCTTTTTTAAACAATTATATCAAAAGACATGTTACACTACTTTATAATTATTATACTAAATAATCTCCTCAATAATTAAATGTAACAAAAAACTTACAAATTTGAAGAATAATTATTCATAGTCACAAATATAATTAAGACTAATCATGAAACTATGCTTAAAGCGAAATGCCATCAAGCAGAAATGTTTAAACAAAAATAATTAGAGACAAAAGAAAAAAATAGTAGCAGCCAACACAAGCTAAGAAGTAGATTCAGCTTCTTTTAGGTACAAATATATATATATCGGGAAATTTTAATTGGAACTTTGTCATTCCTTTTTTCTACCTATTAATTAGAACACTGTTCTGGTGAATATAAGGTATAATTTTTAAGTTTTCTACTACATAACGATACACAAATTATTAATACATAAAAGATAAATGAACATTTTAAAAATCTATATGACCTAAATGCAAAGTTGGAGAGTTTTACAAAATTCCTCCGTATGAGAAATAAATTTAAGAGTATATACTTTCTATAAGAAATCTCTATCTTCAGATCTAAGCCATTCAAAGAAGAGAGAAATTTAGATCCAAGTTCTAAATCAAGTTGGCATTTACAAACTTCTGAATATAGAATGAAGTTCTTAACACAATGGATGAACAAAAATTATTTTTAAGTTACTGGTGAATTTTTTTCTAGGGTGAACTTCTCTAAAGATTTCAGTAAATGGGTTTGTATCAAGGTAACTAAAGTACTATATATGAGTCATTTTTGAAATCTTGTTAATAATAATGACAATAGCATTTGCTGTCATTCATTGAGCACTAACAAATATGATTGAAACTATACATAGGTACTGTTATATTAATTTTATTTTACAGATTATGAAATGAGACATCGATAGTCTAATAGTTTAACGAAGATAGCAAAATTGAATAGGTTCATATTTGAAATCTAGGAACTTATGGCCTCAAAAAGATGACAATTACAATGCTGTTCTTTAAGTTCTGAGATTTTTCTACAGTAGTAGGACAGAAGATAAATTATGCAGCAGTTTCTGTTGGATGGTCCATTTTCTCTCTGCACACCCACTTCCCAAGTTAAGTAATCCAGTCAGTGAGCTACCTTATGCACTGGAGCAAAAAATAGTCTCCTTTTCCTTGATAAATTCATACAATAATGTCCTTGGAAAGCCACTATGTTGTAATGTTTTATTTGGGGTGTGTGTGTGTGTGTGTGTGTGTGTGTGTGTGTTTGTGTAAATGAAAAACACTTTGCCCATAATCCCTTCCCAAATTTCTGCAAAAAAAAGGTAACTTTAAGTTTGTTTCACTAATGATGAGTAGCTGTTACCTTGAAAGAGATATTGAGAAATCAGAAGAGGGAGAATTTGGGAAGTAGCAGTATATATCCTGGAAATAGCCTGTAAGAGCTTTGCCAATATATGATAACATATTTTGTATATAACAGTGACTACAGTTGGATTTAACTTCAAATACTTGAGTAGACATTAAAATGTTAAAAACAATGGCATAGTCTACTGAGATTTGTATTGTAACAGCATGACTTTGGCTTTGTATAGAATTTGGAGTGGAGTGAGGGTAAATAAGAGTTAGATACAAGACAGAATTAAAACCTGATCAGCTCAGCTGTAGGTAGAATGCATAAAACAAAAGATTTTGAATGATGCATATACAGCTAACATTGAGAGAGCTTCATAAATCACTTGGTTGGGAAAGAGAAACTGAAGAAGAGCTAGTTTGAAGTTTTCTAGTTTAAACAGTCATTAGAATGAAAAGCATCCATGATTCAGTAGAAGAACACATTCTGGAAAAAATAATGACTTTCCAGAAAATGAGTACTGAAACCCATTTGTTTTATTTTCTAAAATAGAAGATATATATAATATATATATATATAATATAAAATTGTATATATTGATTAATATATATGTGATATACATATATATCTCATTTATGTGATATACACTTTTAGTTATATATGTTATAGTCATACTCCAGCAAATATAAAAGAAAATAAGATTTTAAATTAAAACAAAATCTTGGCTCAAATTGGCACCTAGTTCATTTATTTTGTTTACTTGCTTACTAAAATTATTAATAAACCCTTTTGATTCAGAAGTTCTTTTTGTTTCATTATCTTTACAACAAAGAATAATTTGACTCTAGGTGGTTTCAAGCTTTGTTAAGAAATAAAGCCCTGGAAAGAATTGCATTTTTACACTTTCTACAACTGTTCCACATATTTTCTACTCCAACAAAGCATCATATCTTTGTAAGTAACTCCTAATTCATTGATTAATTATTTTATGAGCCAAATGGAACAAATGTCTCATGTAGGAAACAAGTCTAATCAGATGTCCTGATATTTCATTAAGAAGAAAGATTCATTTCCTGGTGACTAAAGTGCTATTATAGAGTTGTTTTCTGTTTTGTTTTGTTTGGTTTCCTTTTTGTCTATCCTCTTGTGTTTGAAGATTTCCCGCATTCTGACCATTTCCTACTACCTTAACCTATATAGCTTCATTTACTGACTGATGAATGTATGAGTCTCACCTAAAGGAGTTTTTGTCTTGCTTCTCTTCTATTACTGACAAATCCTATGTGATGAAAAGACTTCAGACAACAACAAATCTCAAACATATTGAATCTTAGTTTGATATTGCTCAAGACCACACTCCAATATGTGAAAGGACAGAGTGAAACACATTTTTCCAGATTTCTTTGAACATAAGGACATAGAAAATAATGAAGGAAAGCAGTTGTAAGAGATTGCTCTTTTTCTAACTTTGAATCTTTTATCTTTTTAAATATTACACTTTTGAAGAATAATTTATCTTTCTATATTAAGATGAGTTATTTCTATTACCATGTTAAATGGTCAAGAATTAAGAAATTGCTTAATAAGTTACATCATCGATGGCTAGTAAAATATTTGTGCAATTTTCTAAATAAGCCATTTATCAAAAGGAAAAAATTACTGATGATTAGATCGATCAAAGTGCTTTTTCTTGGTTTATGTTAAAATAATTCTAAACTATTTTTGTGAAATATTGCATTCTATAAGATTTAATAGATGACATATTAAAAATAATAGTAACAAAAATTGTTGGGAGCCAGCCTTGGAGGCCTGCCTGATTGACAAAGTCCAGGTGCACTGAGGACCCCCAGCCGCAAAGCAAATCTAGGCAGCCGAGGTCCTTCTGTCTTCCGTCTTTGCTGTTTGATATGGCTGAAGAATTCTGTACAGTCATGGAAGAAGAAAATGGCATGTTTATGTGAAGTACTCACAGCTAACCTGGAAATGTTATGGTTCATTTTTCTACTTCCCACTATGCCGTTTGGCCTTTTCTAACATATGCAATAGTTAAACTCTAAAGCACATCAAGAATGCTTTCTTTCAATTGGTTATAAGTTACTAGATATTGCTTGAGTAATAAATGATATAGGTATATTCGCTCTTTATTTGATTTAGAATTATGTAGTTTAGTGTTTAGACATAAGGTTTTTAAGAAGCACAAGTTTATAGTAAGTTCATTATGAATTCATTATAAGTTCTAACACTTATCTAGGAATTATGTAGGTGATTTATAACATTGTTTTCACAGATTTAAGATAAGGATTAAGTCGGGCTCAGTGGCTCAGCCTGTAATCCCGCGCCTTTGGGAGGCTGAGGTAATTGGATTGTCTGAGCCCGCGGGTTCGAGACCCGCCTGGTCAGCAAGACCTCATCTCTACAATAAATTAAAAAATCAGCCAGGCGTGGTAGCGCATGCCTGTAATTCCAGGTACTCGGAAGGCTGAGTCAGAAGGATTGCCAAGCCCAGCAGGCGAGGCTGTGGTGGCTGGGAGCGGCCACTGCACTCCAGTCTGGGCAACCGAGTGAGACTCCAACTCAGAAAAAAAAAAAAAAGATAAGGATTAATCGTTAAGGTTTTTACTTAATTCAATAGTTAAAATTTTAAGTTAACGTTTATAGAGTGGGTTTTCACTGAATTAATAATATACTAATTGGATACTTTTATGATAAATTAACTAAATATAGAGAGCAACCTTGGGGACCTGGGAAACGTCACTAAAAGCTTCTTTTGAGTTTTCTTTAGAAATACACACTGCAGGATAAGAGAAAGTAACAAAGATAGCTGGACAAGAAAGGTGATTATGAAGCTTTGAAGGTCACAGAAGCCCCAGAGAGAAAACACCTGATACATGGAGAAACGTGCACTTGGAAACTTTCTTGAGAGATTTCAGGGACTGTAATTCGGGACTTCAGACTAAAACTATCATTTTTGGCTTTATGAAAAAGACTCATTGACCGAAAGCAGATAGTGTTCTTGGCTTGTTTGTTGCTTCTAAGACCGCTACATGGTGGTAACTTTTAAAGGATACGTAAGTGAAGAAATTTTCTTTGTCTTGCCCCTTTAAGAATGGTATAAAAGCTTTCTGTTAACTAACATTAAATGACATCTGTCCTGCAAGCAGGTGTTCAAGTATATCTTTTTGTCGTAAGTTCCTTCTTTCGCCTATCCCATCTCTCCTTCAGGAAATCCCACACCTGGTGGCAGCAGGATCCCCGCAAAAAAATAAATGCAAAGAAAGGGAAAAGAAAGAAAAGAAGGGAGAAGGAAGAAAGGGAGGGAGAAAAGAAAGAAAGAAGGAAGGAAGGAAGGATGGAAGGAAGGAAGGAAGGAAGGAAGGAAGGAAGGAAGGAAGGAAGGAAGGAAGGAAGGAAAAGGGAAAGTAGGATGGAAGAAATAAAACTTTTATGCATTTACTCTATTTCTTAGCTAAAATGTATTTTAAACCATGAGTAAAATATCACACATACCTAAAATCATCTGACTTTTATATACTTAATCTGTTTTTATTTTACTTTATTATACTGCTATGAGGTACAAGTGAGGATTAACTACTTAAGTAGGTTGCATGCAGTGAGTGGAAAATGATTTTTCAGACCAATGGAAAATAGAAAAGGGCAGGTGTAGCTTTTCTATCAGAAAAAGCAGACTTCAAACCATTAAAAGTTAAGAAGAACAAAAAGGGTCACTAGATAATGATAAGAGACTCAGGCACCAGCAAGAAATATCCATCTTAAACATATATGCACCCAACACAGGAGCACCAGGTTTTATAAAACCACTAAGTAAACTAAAAGAGGACATTGACTCTTACACAATCATAATTAGAGACTTAAATACACCCCTGCACAGCTTTAGATAGATCATTGAGGGAAAAAAACCAGGTTAAGGTTAAGGAGATCCAGAACCTTAACTTGACACTCAAGTGAATTTAGTAGACTTTTACAGAACACTCCACTCAGCATAAATAGTATACATTCTACTAATCAGCACATGTAGCATACTCCAAGATTGGTCACATTCCTGGACATAAATCAAGGATGAACAAATGTCAAAAGAAGGAAATATTACCACATATCTTCTCACACCTCCATCCTATCCAAGTAATCTACAGATCCAATGCTTTTAGACATATGTATGTGTGTGTGTGTAAATATGTATATATTTGAATGCATCACTAGTTTCTTGTGGAACAAATGCTCTGGTTATTTCCTATATGTTGATGTGTAGTCATTATACAATACCTAACCATTACATTGTCTTCAATCTAGTTAATAAATCTAACTTAATGAGTTGGCAAACTATGGTCATGGAATCAAATCAAATCAAAAAAGGCCCATTGCCTTTTTTAATAAGTACAATTTTATTGGAACACAGCTACACCTATTTGTTTACCTATTGTGTTATGGCTACTTTTGTCCTACAAGGACAGAGCTGAGTAGTTACAATATATACTTTTATGGCTCACAATGCCCATTGTTTTTACTATTTGGCCTTTAGAGAAAAAGGTTGCTGACTCCTTATCTTCTTAATGATCAGTGCTCAATATCATGTATCTTATTATGTAATTTCAATATATATTTTTGAAATTTTGAATAAAATCATAATATATGCTATTTAATAAAGTGAGATAAGCTAATTATCTAAATAATATTTTTCTTACATAATAAAAAACACATAAACCATATCATAATTATTTCAGCAATTATTTTGTTTACAGAGCCATATATTACTCCCTTTTCAATTTCTGTATGTACAACATATGACAAACTTCTAGTAGTTACTATAATATTAAAGCTGTCTCATGGTCAAAGAAGTTTGAGTAACACTGATCTATATTTGTTTGCCTACATGCTTGATTCATTGGCTACATGGTTCAAAAATTCTGTTTAGAAATTAATAGTGCCTCACATGCTGAAGAGTTCCTTGAGAATAATTTAGAATACACTGAGAATTAGTTTCTTTTAGACAATTCCACTCTTCCTACTTGCATTTTCTTCCTGTATTGAATTTCTGTTGATAAGATTGTGGAATAGTTATTATTCAACAATTACAAAAGGCATTTATGTTAATAAGCAAAATATAGCATATGAGTTTTTAAGCAGACACCTTGGTTTGCATCCTATACTAATTTAGAACAAAGATTCTACTGAGAAACAGTGAGGTAAAACTCAATATTAAAATAAAATTCTTTCTGGTCAATTGACTTTTTAAATGCCTTTATACTTTTGATTATAATATTTTCATGCTTTATGATTTAATAATAGTTATTTATTGTTTGGTAACAGCATAATAATTTTAAAGTAGGAGGTTAACTACTTCTTTAGCTAAAAATGTAATTGGCTTGTGTGATTTTTTTTAACTAGCACTCTCTACTTATGAAATCTGATACATTTCTAGACACATTACTAAGTCACCAGGTAATAAAATTAAGATGACAGGAGACTTCATACACCCTATTAATGAATATTTAAATACTAAAGTAGTAAAGAGTCAGCCAAAGAAACATTGGTTCAAAAACAACTTAAATGTTGGGCAATACATAATCTTAAATTTTTGGTATCATAAAATTTAAATACATAAAGAATATATTATTAACTGAAGCACCTAAAATTAATAAATACAGATATGTAAAATTATTAAAATAAATTTTAAGTGTAGTTTTTAATTATTTAATCTACTGGGAGCTCACCTCATCTCAATTGTACTACTTTTGTTATGGCATTTAAATCTCCTAAACCTAAATTTCAGTACTAGTAAAGGTGTTGAGCACATACCAAGATCTCTGATTGACATACAGAGAAAACATTTGATAAACAGCAGCTAATATCCTCATCTGTATAAAATACCCTGGCACATCCTCCCAAGCTTCAACCAGGTATAGTTTTCTTCCGATCTCTGGATGATTGTGCATTAGTCCAATATTGAAGACACATAAAGAAGAGCCTACCAAACCACACTATTGAGAAACTAAAAACTACATCCTCTAGTCTGCAAAAGAGGCAAGGCTTACAATGCTGTAAAGAAATACTATTTTTGACATGCCTATATTATTATCAGCTATTATAACACAGTCTTGAGTTATGATGTTTGTTTGGAATTTCAGTTGCCAAGTGATTACTGCTCTGCACTAAATGAGTAAAGTAACATGTTTAAAGTATTTTCTATATGCTGCCAAGCTTCAGGACAAGTTTCTAGCTAGTCAGCCACTGTTACACAAACTTCAATATACATTGCTCAAGTTCATTAAAATTCATTACATTTTTGTAATGTAAATATCTGGTGAAAAACAATGGACTAGAAAATCTTCGAGATATTGGGGATATATCAAAATATAAAGTCAGTTTGATATAAAAACTCTCCCTACTCTCAGTGACTTTCCAATACAATGCATAGAAAATAGATGAAAAAATAATAGTAAAGTAGAATAGTAAATGAAATACACTAATAGTATATTAACATTTTAAAACTATTTTAAAAATAAAATAGTACATTATAATACAATGAGAAAAAAATGATCATAGTACAAGGGCAATTACTGCTCATAATTTATAATTGTATGGACAATTTTAAAAAATGCCCAAATGTAAGGATTAACTGCACAAATTTATATTCCTATCGACAGCAAGACAGAAAAAAATTGCTGGGTATGAATCTAGCTTCCATGCCTTCTAATGTGCCAGGCAGAAAATGACCCTGACATAATAAAATGCTATTCTGAGTGCAAGGCCAACATGCTAGTGACCTATCCTTGGCATAGAACTGTGACACTCTGGATGAAGTATGGAGTCCCTGTCTAGTTCCTGTGGAAGGAATTTAGGGGTGGGGTGGGATTTAGAGTAGAATTCATTTTATAGGTACTACATAAAATTTATAAGAGGAAGAGGCAATATGATCTCTCTCCAGAAAATATGTTTTTCCCAATATTCAAGTGAAAGAGTAGCTAAAAATTTCCCTTGGTCACACTTGAGATAAATTCATCTTTAAGATGTGAGAAAAAAAAATATAAGCCATCTGGGTGTTTAGGCTGTTGTTAGAAGGTTAGACAGGTGGTCCTTATTTGGAAAAGTGTTGTAATCAGATCATTTGGAGGATTTGGAAGTGGGAAGACTATAAATCCTGGGTAAAGGCACAGAAAATGGACATAATTGAGCCTCCTGCTTGTGGCATAGTGGATAACTGCACAGACCTAAAATGGTGTTTCGGGTCTAGAAAATGGACAGGAGTCATGAGGCTTAGAAGACCTGTGAACAGGTAGGAAGATGGCTTTGAAAAGTCAACAACTTAGTGTCACAGCAGCAGTGGAAACAGTCAGTTCACTTTGGCACCTAACCCTCCACACAAGCTGTCCCCCACTGCCACCTACCATGAGTGTAATCATATATCTATACATATGATCAGTATTTGGAGCTTGTAATAACTTTGAAATCTTAATGTTTTCTGGAAACTATCTATAAAGTTAACCAACAGTCATATAGAAATACCTCCATCAGTCCAGTTAAATGTATTCCAAATGAACATGCAATCCAAGTATAACTGAGCAAATTCAGCTTTAAAACAACCATCCTCTTCTCAACATCTTTGTCCCTGTGTCCTTTCTTTAAATTAATTTGGGAGAAGCCAATGAAATCAACATAAAAAATACAGAGCCAATGTAGGCAGAGTGACTTTTAGGAGGCAGACTGACATCTAAGCCTTTACTACTTGACTACACCTGCATGAATAGATGAAAAAATACGAAGAAAACATGTGAGCTACTTAGGAGAAATTCAGCTTAAGACTAAAACCATAGGAAAATAACTTCATTTTCTTCTTCTTTTACATATTGAGCTTCTGCATAAAATCTTGGTTTCAAAGGAAAGGTTTATTACTTTAAAAATGTATTTTCATAATTACCTTTAAAACTCAAAATAGACGGGCTCGACGGCTCAGCCTGTAATCCTGCACTTTGGGAGACCAAGGTGAGTGAATTGCCTGAGCCTGAGGGTTCGAGACCTGCCTGGGCAACTTGGCGAAACCTCATCTCCACAATAAATCAAAAAATCAGCCGGGCGTGGTAGCTCGCGCCTGTAGTTCCGGCCACTCGGAAGGCTGAGGCAAAGGATTGCCAGAGCCCAGCAGGTCGAGGCTGCAGTGGCCAGAAGCGGCCACTGCACTCCAGTCTGGGCGACAGAATGAGACTCCTACTCAAATAAATAAATAAATAAATTCAATATAAATAACCTCTATTACATTATTGATTTTTTTTTTTTTTGCTTGTTTTCCTTGTTATATTTCTCTGTGTTAAAAACTACAATAAAGAATAAAATGAATTTTCAAAGACATTGCCAATCTGGATTGTTGGAAAGGCATTTTGAACTAGATGTTCATTTTCATCATTAGCTCTTATGACATCATGCTTGCCCCTTAATTTCTTGGGGTCTTAGTTCTAGTATTTGATAAACATGGATAAATACTTTAAAATATTCTAAAGTAATTTTGATGCTTAAATAAAAATGTATACAATGTGTGTTTTACATTTTATTTCTCTTTCCTTCCCTCTAAGTTTACCACTTTTTCTAGTATTAACTATCCTTCCATTAACGTTTTTAAGAAAAAAATTCTATCTCACCAAGTCTTGGCTGTAATTATGAGAAAAAATTATGTTCATTTTTTGAATTGAATTTTTGAAAACCATTGCATTTTTCACATATTTCAAACTTTTATAATAGTAATCCTATTTCCATAAATATTGTCTCTAACCTTTTCTATTATTTTGAACTGAAAATAACCTTAACAATTGGCTTTTAGAATACATCTCTACACACACATTTCAAACAATAAATATATAAGAGCACCTATATGTGGCAGGTAACATCTTGTCATGGAGAATACCACATTTGATTGATATAAACTTTATAATTTTACAAATCCAGCTGAAAGTTAATAGAGTGATGAAATAGGCAGTGTCTGTTCAGATCTGTTGGTCAGTAAGAAATTATATGTAAATTTAGGTCAATGATAAGAATGGTAACAAGCACGTAACTCAGCTGCAATAGCTTGTACAAAATCCATAAAGTTGAATTGACTACAGATGTTTGGGAAATAGACAAACCCCATGGACCAGTGCTGATGGACAGGAGGACAGTGGCAGTAGATACGGTTGGAATGGGATCAGAGTTTGTATATGGAAGAGCTCTGTAGCATAGTGGTAACAGAGCATACTATTGGAGGCTTACAGTAGGGCAAGACAGAATCTATTTGGTTTGTTTTTTAAAGGAACATCCTGCTTGCTACGTAGGCAAATAATATTTAGGGTTTGAGTAGAAGCATAGAGACCCATTAGGAGGGCAGTTTTAACAATCTGAGGTAGCAAATATGCTCAAGGTGGCAGTAATGGAGATGAAATCAGAGACTAACACGAGCTTTTCTCCATGACATCTGGTTTTATTGATTTACAATAAGACACATACCAATGTCCTTTCAATTTTATTTTTACTACATTGATGGATCCTTTTTCAAACATTATCTTAATCTATTTTTAGATGAATTCTTTCTTTTACTGAGAACTGATTGTTTTGGTATTATAAATAATAATTCCAGGCAGTCAATTTAACTATTCAGTACTATGTCATTCACCTGTCATCGTTTCCTATGCCATCTTTACTAAATGTATGTTGAGTGAATTACTGAGTGAATGGGTAAATGAACCAAAAGATGTGATATAATCTTTGCTTCTAGCTTCAAAATCTAACTCGGAACCTCAAGGTCCCTAGAGACACATCCCTGCTCCTCTTGCTGCATCAGTCAACTGTACATAAGTCATAAAGACTGTATCAGCGACTTTGTTGAGTTTTTTATTACCTCTCTTAATGCTTCAATCCTAATTCTCTTGGTCTGCAGGCATTCCTGGGACATCTGCTTTTTACTTTGTTGATGCCAACTCATCTTCTGGGTGTTAATATATTTATGATTATACTTAATAAGCTGCCTACTACTCTCATAGGTCTACTCAAATAGTTAATTAATCTTTTTCATTTTTGCTTTTCAATCCAAGCACCTAGTTTTATCATATATAGCAGTGTAAACAATTGTCCCCAAATTTGTCACATCCATCTACTACTGTTCAGCTCATATGCCAGATAAGCATTTCTAGAGTATTTCAATATTAATTTGCTTACTAGTCTGTTGTTTATTCTGATCTTCTCATTCATGTTTCTTTAATATATTTATTTTAGAATGAATAGGTCCTTTGAGAACATCTAGTCTTATTTCTCTCAAGTTTGTTTTTAACAATGAGTTCTTTTGTACAAATGAAATCTTATGCATATAAATAAGAAAATAAAAAATAGAAAAGCTGTCCTTTTTGAGGAAGCAAAATTTGTAGAATCCTCCAGTTTGCCTCAATTTTCCTCAAAGTTCCTCCTGAAGAGAGTTGAAGAATCTATAAGCCCCAAATTTATTCAGATGATAAAGAATTAATTTAAAAGTTTATTATTTTACAGATAAAGATACAGATCAAAGTCATGAAGCTACCTAGAAGCACAAGTTGGGTGGCTTCTAGGTGCCTCAAATATAAGGTTACAGCATGAAAAATTAGGAACATAATGAACATTTGTATACCTAACCCTGAATAGTCCCCCACATCTTTAAAAGAAAAAAATTAGAAACAGACTTTTAATTCAGAAAAGCATAGGGTCGAATATTGCCTTTTATCACTTAACCACTTGTGTGACCTTGTACATATATGCACCATCTTTGACAAAACATGCTTTTTAGAGACAGTTGTAATAATTTTATGCCAATTTTGTGACAGAGTACAACATTGCCTGTATTCTATTCAACACTTTCAACCAGTCTGTGGTTTATAGAGATTATAATATTCCATTGTATAGATGACAAAATTTAAGCCCAGGTTTAAAAATTGCCACTTAATATAATAAGTGGCTGATCTAGGAATGAAACACATATACTGCTGTAACTAAGTTCTATGACTTTCCACTGACCACAGGTCTTAATTTGAAATAATAAAAAGAATGGTGGAAAATTAATCATGTTATACTTATTTAATGTTTTGCATTGCACTTTCTAATTAACAGTCTCAGTTAAAGCCCATATCAACTCTAAAATTTATTTTATTTGCCCTATTTTGTAGAAAAGAAAACTAAATTGAGAGTTTTTTTAAAAAACTTAACAACGTCACACAGTTAGAAATTTTTTTTAACTTTATTTAAAGTTTTTTTTAAAGAATATTAAGTCAAAAAGTATTTCATGTACATGGTTATTTCTCACTTAAATGTACAGTACTATTATGTCCAGATCAACTCTGTTTGGTACTTGGAAAAAGTAGAAAAATTACACTAATCTTTGCTGTTCCTCTTTTCTTGTCTACTTACTCTTGATATATTTCAAAATTATGCTACACAAAGCTGGAAAGTTTTAAAGAATACAGCAGCCTAAGTTCTTTTGGGAGTTTAGGGAAGCAGCAGGGCTTGTTTTTCTTTTTTCTCCTGAACCCTCAGTTGTTACATAAGGTTGAGACATCATAGCTGGTGAGATGCTCATCGAATTCGATATGTACCCTGTGTGTCTAATCTGTGAACTTGGCATCTAGGAACATACATCAGGCCAGGGAGCCAGCTGGCAATCAAGACTCATGACAGTACTTACAGAAAAACTCTCCAGCAGGCCACAATATAAACCCAGCGCATGGAAATTACTCAGGGTAGCTTCCTCCAGGTCATTCTTTCAGCCACAAGACAATAGCATATCTGTGCTCATTCAGTTCTGCTGGAAGTCAAATGACTTCTGAGTAGCTTCCAGCATCCACATTCCTAAATTTTGAATCTATCTTCCAACCACAGAAGACTGTTTAGTGCGTATATACTAGCAGTTCAGAAATTTGCACACCCACAAGAAATTATATTTTTCATTTTCCTACTTCTTCTTTCTTTCATAATATATGTCAATGAGGTTCAATGAGGAAAAGTCCTACCACTTATACTCATTAATATAAAACCTAATAGAGACTGATACCCAGCTTAAATTTCTGTACCAAGTATCCGTTTCTTTGATTGTAATAACCATATGGTTTCAATATAAAGTTTTTAAAATATAAAAAGAACAAAAAATATCAAAATCTTGCCAAAGTACTTTTATGTATTTTCTTCTAGTATGATTCTATGAACATACAAAACCGATGTGAACTAAAATGTGTGTCTGTGTGTGAGTCAATATTGATATTTACTTTATATAGTGTTCACATTTATTTATTCTTTTTATTTTTTATTTTTTTTGAGTTGGAGTCTCACTCTGTCACCCGGACTGGAGTGCAGTGGCCGCTCCCGGCCACCGCAGCCTCGACCTGCTGGGCTCTGGCGATCCTTCTGCCTCAGCCTTCCAAGTAGCCGGAATTACAGGCATGCGCTACCACGCCCGGCTGATTTTTTGATTTATTGTAGAGATGAGGTCTCGCCTGCCTAGGCGGGTCTCGAACCCGCGGGCTCAGGCAATCCACTAACCTCAGCCTCCCAAAGGCGCGGGATTACAGGCTGAACCACCAAGCCCGGCTTATTTATTCTTAATATTATGAACATGTACCCAAGTCATTAAATATTAAATTCTATATGATTTAACTGGTTGCATAATACTCCATCTCATGATTAGTTCAAACAGTATGTCAACACTTTTCAATTGTTTACAAATAGATTTTAAAAAAAAAACCATTGCTGACATTAATTTCTTTGTGTGAATAACTTTTGGATATGTCTTTGGCTGACTCCTGATGACAGAGTTGTAAAAGTAAGTAAAGAAATCACAGAGCACTACATGATTTTAAGTGTCATAAGATTTTGGCACAAGTACTTTTCTAGAAAGGCTATAGAAATTATCACATGACATGATACTCCTTTTATGATTATTATATAAATATCAATATCTAGTTTTTATAGAAAGTTTAGAAAACAGAGAAAAAATAAAGAAAAATCTAAGAATTATGCAAAATAATACCTCTCCAGAGATTACCATAAAATTATATTTTTCCATGCACATATATACATAGTTAAATAGTAACTGTAAATAATTGGATAGCTAGAGAATGAAAATGTATAAAAATTAGATCTTGCTACAGAGTCAAGCTTCCTGATTCATTTAGTACTAAAGCATATACATTTTCTTTACTGATTTGTAAATGTTTGATACATGAAGAGCACAAGGGTTATTGAATGAATTTTTCATTTTTTTTTTACTTTTAAATTTTTTATTTTAAAATTGTGGAGTACAATTCAGGGTTAGGTATATAAATATTCAGTCTGCAAGTACCCTTGTTGATGAGGTGTGCTCCCCTTCCCCAGTCAGATTCTTACTACTGCCAATCCCACCTTCTTGCCCTCTACACTCCCACAATTTCCTACTATTGACAATCAATCCTTTTCTGATAGTATTACGATGGTTGCTCGAGGTCCACTTGAGTGAGAGTATGTGATACTCAGTTCTTTGTTTCTGTGAAGATCACTCAGTATTATAGACTCTAAGTCCATCCAGGTTGCTGCGAAGTTCATGATTTTGTTCTTCTTTATGGCTGTGTAATATTCCATTGTGTATATGTACTATATTTTTTTATCCAGTCCTCTTTTAATGGGCAACATGGTTGATTCCATGTTCTTGCTATTGTGAACAATGATGCGATAAACGTACGTGTGCAGGTATCTCCTTTATAGAGTCATTTGAGTTCTTCCACGTAAATAATTGTAAATTGTTGGATAGCCAGAGAAAGAAAAAGTATAAAAATTAGATCTTGCTACAGAGTCAAGTTTCCTGATTCATTTAGTACTACAGCATATACATTTTCTTTACTGATTTGTAAATTTTGATACTTGAAGAGCGCAAGAGTTATTGAATGTATTTTTCTTTGGGTTTTTTTTACTTTCAATCTTTTATTTTAAAATTATGGAGTACAATTCAGGGTTAGGTATACAAATATTTATTGTGCAAGAACCCTTGTTTTCTTGTACCAATACCAGACTGTTTCATTTATTTTAGCTTTATAATAAAGTATAAAATCTGGGCGTGGGATACCTCCTGCTTTGTTTTTTTGTTGTTTGTTTTTTTTGTTAGTTTGTTTTTGTTTTTGGCTGAAGATTGTTTTGGTTATTTGTGGTGGTTTGTTTCCACATAAATTCCTGTATTGTATATTCCCAGTAGGGGGATTGTGGGGGTCAGATGGAAGGTCGATTTTTAGAACTTTTAGGAATCACCACACTGTTTTCCACAGGGGCTATACTAGTTTACACTCCTACCAACATTGTAGAAGTGTTCCCTTTTCAACACAACCTCTCTAGCATCTGTTATCTTTTGAGTTATTGATGATGGCCATTCTGACTGGAGTTAGGTGGTATCTCAGTGTAGTTTTAATTTGCATTTATTTGATGACTAGTGAGGCTGATCATTTTTTCATATATCTGTTGGCTGCTTGTATGTCTTCTTTTGAGAACTGTCTATTCAAATATTTTGCCCACTTGGTAATAAGGATGATTGTTTCTTTTCTTTTCAGAACATTTGAGTTCCTTGTAGATCCTAGATGTAAGGCCTTTGTCAGACATAGAGTTTAGAGTTGGAAAATAATTTTTTTCCCAGTCTGTGGGATGTCTCCCTGCTCTCTTGATGGTTTCTTTGGCTTTGCAGATGCTTGTTAGTTTAATGAGGTCCCACTTGTCTATGTTATCTCTTATGGCCAGGGCACTTGGGGTTTTGATCAGGAATTGGTTGCCAGTTCCAATTTCCATAAGAGTGTCACCTGCATTTTCTCAGGTTCTTATAGTTTGAGGTTTTATGTTTAGGTCTCTTATCCATTTAGAATTGATTTTTGTGTATGGAGATAGGACCTTTTTCAATCTTCTGCATGTGGTCAACCAGTTTTCCCAGCACCATTTACTGAATAGGTTCTCCTCTCCCCAGTGGTTGGTGGTGGAGGTTTTGTTGAAGATGAATTGGTTGAGAAATTGAGGCTTTGCTTCTGGAATCTCAGTTCTATCCCATTGGTCTATATGCCTTTTCTTGTACCAATACCAGGCTGTTTTGATTATTGTAGCTTTATGATAAAGTATAAAATCTGCGAGTGTGATACCTCTTGCTTTTTTTTTTTTTTTTTTTGCTGAAGATTGTTTTGGCTATTTGTGGTAGTTTATGTTTCCATATGAATTCCTGTATTGTTGTTTCTAAGTCTGAAGAGAATGTAGCTGGTATGTTGATGAGTATTGAGTTAAATCTGTAGATTGCCTTAGGTGGAATGGACATCTTCACAATGCTGATTCTTCCAATCCATGAGCATGGGATATTTTTCCACTTGTTTGTGTCATCTGATTTCTTTGGGCAGTGTTTTGTAGTTTTCATTGTAAAGGTCTTTCATGTCTCTGGTTAGGAAGATGCCAAGGTATTTCATGTTTTGTGGCTATTGTGAATGGAATTGTGCTTTTTATTGGTGTTTCAGTTTGTTTATTATCGGTATATGGAAATGTGATTGTCTTTCGCACATTTATTTTGTACCCTGAGACTTTGCCAAAGTCCTTTATCAGTGCAAGGAGGTTTTGACAGATTCTCTTGAGTTTTCGAGGTATAGAAACATGTCATCAATCTTTTTCCTGAACCCTTGTGAAGAATGTTGCCATTCTTTTTTCCCTTTCTTTTGTTTTTAATGCTTTCTTAAGTGTTTCTTGTGGAGTTGGTCTAGAGGCAGCATAAGTTTTAGGGATTGAATATCTGGGAAAGCTTTCAATTCTCCCTCTCTGATAAAGCTTAGCTTAACTGGGTAGGTTATTCTTGGTTGATTTGTCTATCTTTGAAACCTTTGAAGATTGGGTTCCAGGCTTTCCCAGCCTGAAGTGTTTCTGTGATAACTCTGCTGCTATTCTAATTGGTCTACCCTGGTAGATCATCTGACCATTTTCTCTTGCTGCCTTTAGGATTTTTTTTTTTATACCCTCTTGTTTAGGCAAATTACTATTCGTCTAGGAGCTGGTCTTCTCATTTGTTGTCTTTCAGGGATTCTCTGAATCTCTTGTGTTTGAATGATCACATCTGACAAGATGAGGGAAGTTTTCTTGAATAATTTTATGGAATGTTTGCACCAGGGTAGTCTCGGTCTCTTTTTCTGCCTCAAAAAGTCCAATTAGTCCTAGGTTTGGCCTCTTGAAATAATCGCTTATCTCTTGAAGGTTTCATTCTGTCTTTTTAAGCTTCTTTTCTATGTTTTTGACAGTTTGGGTTAGTTCTATATTTTGGTCCTCAAGCTCTGAGATTCTTCTGCTTGGCTAATTCTGTTTTCCATGCTTATCAGTTTGTTATTTATGTCATTCACAGTATTCTTTACTGCTGTTATCTCAGTTATCAACTCCTTCATATTTTCCTCTTGTCTCTCCTCAATTCTATTTATTCCTCTATTAATGTCTGGATATCTGGGTTTGTAATTGGAGACCAGTCATTCTGGGGGCTCTTCATTGTATGTGTTCCAAAGTCTGTTTTCTCAGTGTCTGATCTCCCAGGAGTCTGTGTGAGAACCATGTTCTTCTTTTGGTTTTTCTTCATTTGTGTAGATTTTCCTACCCCCCACACTTTTCCCCCTTTTTTTAAGTTATGTTTTTCAGGGATTGCAGGGTTGTTTTTATTTCTGTTTGCTCAATCTCCTATTCTTCTTTATGTGGATCCTCTGACTTTGTTCAATTCTGAAGCTGGACTATGGGTTGAAGGCTGTATTTTTTTCCAGTTTTGAGATTTAATTGAGGGGGGAGCTGTGATTAAAAATCTATCTGCAGATCCCAGTATCCACCGACAGGTATTGGGCAACCTGGAACCCACTTCTCACTGCTTTACAATCTGTACATGCAGTGGGGGTATAGGTTTACTCCCTGGAAGCAAAATGAGGTAAGAAAAAGGAAAGGAATGGAAAAAGGAAGGCAGGGTTGGGGGCAAGAGGAAGTTGGAGAGAGAGAAGAGTAAGAGGGAAAACAGACAGACATACCGACTAACAAATGAAAAGAGACACAAATACAGAAAAGAGTAAAAAAAACTAAAACATACAGACAATCATGCAAACACACAAACCAACAAAGGCCTCCCTATTGAGGTACCCTTCCCATACACAAAAAGGAAGCCTAAAGAAAAATATCAGTAAAATAACAGAAACAAAGCAAGTATGAAAACTTTATCAAAAATAGAAAGAGAGAAAAAAAATAAAACAAAAAGCAAATAATAATGAGCAAAATGACAAAAAATAAAAACAAGGAACCTTTCTTACAGGAGGTTGTTCCTGTAAGTCCAACGTCCTTTCAGCTCTGATCTCTAGCTCTCAGCACAGGCTGATAGGGTTGTTCACAGCTTGGGTCCAATGCCTTAGGCCTACTGTGGAAGGAGGGTGGATCAGATCTGGACTCACTGGGCTTGCTGCCTGTCAAGTCTGACACTCACATCTGACCTGTCTGTTTCTGATCCAGCATGGGGAGAGGCTTCTGTCTCTCTGTTTGGTGAGATTACCTTAGAGTGCAAGTTGGAGGCTGGGAGGAGCTGGGCAGAGCTGGGCGGAGTAATGCAGGTCTCTGCCTGGTCCTGGGACAGAGAAAATGGCTGCAGTTGGTGTTTTTTCACTAGGAATGGGGATCCTCTCTGGCTTTCTCCAATATTCTCTCTCCTCTGATCAGATCCAGGGCTCCAACTGATTTGCTGTAACAGGTGATGGTGTGGGCCAAGTGCCAGGTGATGAGAATCAGCTGGATTCAGCAGGCTCTTCTCAGGAGAGTCTCACAAACAGCAGATGATCATACATGCTGCAGCTCAAATCTCAGGGTGGTGGGGGCTTGCAGTCACCTTCAGAGGGGGGCCCCAGATGCATGAACCCAAGTCTCCCTTCAGACAGACTTTCACTCTCCCACCAGCACACGGTTACTCATGCAGAGAGTCTTTATGGACACTTGCTTTTGCAGAGACTCTCACAGTTCAACTTCCCCAGTCGCCATCTTGTCTGAATGTATTTTTCAAATTGAGCTTACAATTTTATATTTTCCAAGTTTTATATAAACAATACTTTCAACGGGCTCCTTTTCATTGCTTTCACTATTACAAATTTTTCGTATTAGAGATATATAAATATTTACCATATTTATTAACATTTAATTTCATTTTTTGTTTCTTTTTTCATTACACCTTTCCTAATAATATTTTATAAGTGTATTATGAAAGTGTAACTTGGATTTTGTTTTAGTTATGACTATTTAACAATAATTCTAATATATTTATATAAAGTAGACATTGTTCATTTATACCATGTTCATATAAACACAATATTTTTAATGCAATTTCATAAAATTGTGTATAAAGTACTTATCTAATTGAACTGCACCTGCTGATCAGAGGGAATGATTATTATAAATTTATTTAAGGATATCATGGCTATACATGTATAGATGTCTAGGGGAGTTCTCTTTCCTGTATCATAACCTTATAACCCACTCTGAGCACAGATGAGCTTGATGTATTTCCCCAAAGAAAGCAGGAAACAGGACAGAACCAAGAAAAGTAAAAACACCAAGTAAACACATCAGAAAGTTTAGCTTCCAGGCAATTTTTTTAATAGTATGTTAAGTATTTCTCATGTATTCTTTGCTAGATCCAAAAAATAGGTTTTATGTATCATATAAGTATTAACTCTTCATCTAAATTAAAGATACTTAAAAATAGGATCTGTGTCTTATAACTCTTTATATCCCCAAGGATTTGGAACAGTACTCTGCATATAACTTTCAACAAAGATTTATATTGATTACCATGATAAAGTGCATGGTTATTTTCCTATCTCGCTTAGTTTACCTATAGGCAAAAGAGGAAAGAAGGGAAAGCTAGCTGCATGTTTGTCTACCAATATTGCTTGTGTTTATTGATTTCAGTCAAAATTCCTCTCTGTCTCTGCCTTTCTATACTGTATGACTCAAGAAACACATAGTTATTGAGTATTTGTGTACACTATGCTACATGACCTTTGTATCTGGGTTCAGTATTTCTTAGCTTTTTTCAAAAACTTAGAATATAAAACTGCAATAATGCCAGTGTAGGAGGAGAACAATAAGGCCTATTTTATAGGTTTGACTGTTTGTTTTAAAGGAAGAGAAATGTACTATATTATGAATACCCTTGGCCTGAAGCATAGATTAAATTGGAATAGACAGGCATTTTTGTACTGTATTCCAAAATCACAAAAGGCAAGTGATGCAGTGATATTGAAATAAAATACAAATACTTAAAATTAAAAGTGGATATCAAACAAAAAAGACAATGATTCAAATGCTCAAAGAACAGATAGATCATTCCAAGTATATTTATAGTGTAGGGGAAAAAATGTGAAAATGACTTGTAGATGACAAATGAAAGAATAAAATGCTTAAAAGAATGCAGACTTTTTCTTGAAAGATCATATTTAAGTGATGTTAAAGAAATAATATTGGAGAAACTAATAAAACAACATCCAAAAATGGAACGATGCTACAAAAGCTACTCTTGGCATTTAGGAAACTCTAATACCAACAAGAAAAGAAAATAAATGAGTAGGATGAAATGTCTTCTTAAACAAAATCACCTAGACCTTGCAATGTATGTAGGCATATTGATGTAATGATATAATCACTAACAGATTTTAGCTCAGACCTTTTTCAGGGGTTGAAAAAATGTCATGCAACTGTTGATAAAATTGGGATTTATATACAAAGCAATTTATATTAATAATGGAGAACTTCCATATAACCAAAATAGAAATTAGGAGTGATGTTTGGTTATGGGAGTTATTTTAAGCACATTAAGTAGATTAAATTTCATGAAATTTTCTTAATAGCAAAAATATATTCTAGCAAATGAATTATAACTATTTTTAGCTTTTCATTTGCTTGAATTAAATGAGATTAATCTTGAAAAAATGAATTTGTCAACAAAGAGTTATTATGTATACAAAATATAATTAATATCTTTAAAATATACTTGGCAGACTTTTTTTGCTGTGAAGTATGAAGATCAAGACTCCTGGAATTATGTCGAATATAAATGGAAGCGTGGTGCTCATGTAATCATGGATACATCCAGATGAAGCAGTTAATCTTTGCATTACTGTTAGAATCATTGAAAATGTATGCTGTTCTCACAGCAATACATTGCTATCATATTTAGTAAAGGTACCAAATATTCTCTATTACCCATTAAAAAAAACTCAATGTAGAAACCAAGCACCAAGTTTTTGTGTCATTTTTTTCCTGTCTAATATTGTAAAAAAGGTAGGCTAGACACAAAATTCATTACTCCAGAATATCTCTCAAAGTTATGTCATTGTCTATACTCCCACTATTTGAGTTCTTATCATCATTACTCTGCTAAATTATTTTTCTCCCTTACTCTTTATTTCTGGGTAAATTTTAGAAGTGCACTCAATTATGAAATTACTCTGTTAAAAATCTATATGTAGATTGTCACCACCTTTAGCATAAAGCTTACATTTAGTATCATATCTTACCAGATCTTTCTTCATCTTGTTATGTCTATTCGAATTCTGGTGACTACTTTTATTACATATACCTGTGATGCAGTCATACTTAATAAATTATGGTTCACAAGGATTGCATTTTCCCATAGTACTGTGTCTCTGCAAATACTGCCTTTTTGCTGAGATCCCCATTTCTCATATTATTCATCAATCTGTTCTATTTTTCTTCAAACCAAGTTCACATGGTGTTCTCTATCAAATGCTTTGAGACTTCTCCATCTTGCCTTCTGCTAACACAACTGAAATGCACTGGGTATCTTCCTCCTATACCTCATAAATAACCTGCATGCTATTAAGCTGTTGATTTTTTTTCTGGATGCAAAGATAATTTTTTTACTCTCTGTCAGTCCTATGACAACTTCCTAAAAACTCTAAGTCCAAATTTCTTCATATGTTCAATAGAACCAATCTGGTGTTGTGATGATGAAACAAAATAAGTCATGTACATCAGCTTCTCCATAAATAAGTGATCCCCTTCTTTGACCTTTTCTGTTACTGCCACTAGCATGAGAGTTCTTAGGGAGTTTAATTCATTTACATATTTTCAAGACTTGGAAAAAGTTATAGCAAGAGGTTGAAAATTATTGATGAGGGAAAGGAGAGAAAAGGATTAAATAAGGGAGAAAGAAAAAAGGACTAGAAAAAGAATTATAGCTTAAGGCAGAGGAGAAAGCTATGGAGTAGCCCAAGTTCACATGTAAGGAGTACAATTCCCAGGGTTCATAATTTGATTTTCCTCCCCTATCAAGGGACCTGTGGTCATTAATATAAAGGGGAGCAATCATTCTCTCAAGTTGCTTAGCAGTCTTGTAGCAAGTGTTTTTTCTTCTTTTAAACAGTTTTTTTCTTTTTATTATAGGTCTGATATTTTTGGGACAAAGTCACTTTCTTCTGACTCAGGCAATCTATACATTATGAAGTCAAAATTGAGATGCAATATAAGTACCACTTCATTTGTTATCTTAATTTAGGCTCTGATTCTTATTTTATTTTGTTATAAAGGTGTTTTTGCACATATCCTGTCCAATCAATGGAGGACTTTAAAAAAATATATAATGGATTTCTGCAATTCACTTCCTTCCAATTCTCTTACAAACTCTCATTTTAGCAGGTTGGTAATTCGTTCTTGTGGCAGAAAATAGTAAAGGTTGAATTCTTTTACCTTTTAATAGTATGCATGAGTTAGAACAAAGTGTAAATCAAATGTGTACTCACTTTCTTCCGTTAACACAATGCTTTATTACTAAAACAAACAACAAGAAAAAAAGATACCTGGTATAAATAACAATATTCTCAGTAAATTTTCTTCTCCCTTTGTACTCCAGGGCTTGGTTTTGTTTTATTTTGTTTTGTTTTTCATGTGTGCTTTGCATGTGAGTTCTTGGTGAGATATATCTCTAAAGGGTATACTAGCTTTAGGGCATCTTTAAGTGACATACAGAAAACAAAGTCATGCAGCAAACCTCAGCATATGCCACATATTGGTCCCACTGGTTGAATTTATAAATTTAGGACACTTTTCCCCCAAATCCTTACTATGTCTCATGATTATTTCTCACTCCTTTTAGTCTTTATTCTCATATAATATCCTAACTGAGAGGTACTAACATACAACTTAAAGTATTCTAATTACTATATTACTAGAAGCTGAGGTTGGTTAAAGTGCAGGAAACAGACAATTCCTACAGAAAAGTTTAGTAATCTTAATTAAATGTGTTTTACATATTTGTCATTTTAACACGTTTGTTATTCAAGTAAGTCTAGCATCATAATTGAACTCATGGACTTAAAAGAGACCTAAATATAAGGCTTGCCTGTGAGACTTTGAAAAAGTCACTAAACTATTCTTTGCCTCAGAGTCCTTGTTTGTAGAGACAAGCCTAGCTTTTGCCTCGTATAATTAATGTGAAAATTAAAAGATAGTACAAGAAAAGTGTTTTCCCAAGTATTTGGGCATATGGATGCCACTCTCAGTTTTTACATGCCATTTTCTTAACCAGCTCAATTTTATTGTATACATTATAATCTACACATTAGTTTCTTGTGTACATTGAAATGGATATATGATAATCGTAAGTGGTTTCTACATGAAATCGTTTAATGCCTAGCTCCATTTGTGTGAAAAACAGGAGTTTCATTTTACTATGTGATGGAGAGGCATGCTGTCATCGAGTGTGCCATCTCCACACACAGAACTTAGCGTCAGCAGAAGCAGAAGCTACAAGGGAGGTGGGGCGGTGCCACATATCAGTTCTATTTCCTATAATTGGTGATGGAAGGTTTCCACAGGCACAAAGTCATGAGTTATTGCCATGCATGTTGGCACATTGCATTTTTAACAGGAACAGGTATAGTCACTGGAAAATTCCTTCCTCATCAGATATAACTTTCTCATTAACATGTACACTATTCTCCTTGACATTCATCATTATCTACACAACATCACTAAAGGGAAGGAAAATCTTCTGAAATTAATGTTACTTAAGCAAAGCCTTTTCCGTTAGTTTAGGTAGGATGTTTTCATGATGTAGGCCCCATTTTGTTTTACCATTTTCTACTTTAATATTAATATAAGTTTTATGCTGCAACACAATTTGTCCTCCAAGATACAGAAGACTTCTATTATTTAATCTTCTGAATCTTAAAGTATGATAAATTCCACATGTTTTTCATTAATATTTTTCTTAAAATTTCATCTTAATATTTTTCACCTCTTAATATTTCTTCTCTGTTTAAATTTATGACAAAACTCTAAATTCTCAAGATTTATAGTAATTAATAGTATTCAAAAGAAGATAGTTGCAGTCACTTTGAGGGAAGACTGCTTGGTGTTATAGAGTGGCAATAAGCGTTGTCACCAATTTATGACATACTTCATTTTTGACGGATCTTTGCATTTTCAAACATGCCCTTAATCTATGCCTGAAAACAGGCAAGTATATTAAGCAATTTAATTTATTCTATAAGGGGGGAGAGAAATGAAGATATGCATATATTAATTGTTGAATAGTAAGTAAAAATAATTCTAATTGGTCCATTGCAAATATAATAATAATAAGAAAGAAGACATGCACATAGTTTGGATGACTTTTCTCCAATATTTTGATACTAAAATATGTACCTACTATATTAGTCTACTTGGGCTACCATATCACAAACTAGTTGGT
This sequence comes from Carlito syrichta, assembly GCF_000164805.1. NCBI lineage: Eukaryota > Metazoa > Chordata > Mammalia > Primates > Tarsiidae > Carlito > Carlito syrichta. The sequence goes on from NW_007041104.1 coordinate 158,217, forward strand.
TTAAACAATATAAATTAATTTTCTCACAGTTCTGGAGTCCAGAAATTTAAGAACAAGGTGCTGGTAGGTTGGTTTGTAATAAGAACACTCTCTTCAGCCTTGTAGATTATGCCATATATCTGCAGCCTTACATGGACTTTTCTCTGCACATGCATGCATACACACACACACACACACACACACACACACACACACACACACACATACACACACACACACACACACACACACACACACACACATACAGTGTGTGAGTTATTTGGTATCTTCCTTTGTTACAAGAATGCCAGTCCTTATAAGAATAGATACCTGCACTTATAACCTTATTTAAACTTAATTGCTCCATAAAGGCCTTATCTTCAAGTCACATTGGTGTTAAGACTTCAAAATACATATTTTAGAGAAGACACAATTCAAGCCATAATACCTGCACCAAAAGCTTTGTTTATAACATCCAAATGTGATATTCTTTCCTCAGAAATTTAATAACACAGTGCATACTACACACAAATTCTATGAAATTTATATTGTCTTGCTTTGTTGTTTGTATATATAGCCAAATATATTTTAGGACTCATAAAAGAAGTAGCAGTAAGATTTGCATCTCTGTATCCTCCAGAGTTTAACGAACATCAAATGTTGAGTATGTATAGTCTTTTTCTGCCAAAAATATACTTTAAGGAGGTACACACCTTTAAGTAAGAAGCAGAAATGTTCCTGAAGAAAAAACTTCTATAGAATAAGAAGACTCTCCATCACTTGAAAATGCTAAACATGAAAATCATTGAGAAGTCATTGATCTGTCTGTTGTACCTTGCCCTCACGTCTATCCATTTAGACTTTTTATTGATGCTATTGATACTTTCACATAGTAAAATTGGTCTCTTTATTATTTCCAAGAAAATGTATGTATTATTAGTCACAAAAAGCTTCAATAAAAGGATTGGAAGAGAGAAACATATACACCTAAAAAAATATACAGAAAACTTAAAGGATAAACCCATGGGAGAGTTTGCAAATTAATGAACATGGTAAGCAACAGCATTATGGAATATGTACATTTTAACTGGTTCTATGAAAGGGTAGATAGTCCTTGTGAACTTCTGAAATGGACTTCAGAATTGGCAATGTTGAAATAACTAGGACGTTGTGAAAAAACAAGCCATGTCAAATGTAATATCTAGTAAATTCTTATTTACTGAAATTTTATTTCTTGGAAACCATAAAAAATAATGAGGACTGCTATTGTGGATTTACTTCCAGCTTACAGAAAAGAAGAAATTAGGAGTCCTAAGAGAAGTTGAAAATTTAAAACTGGATGATAATCATTGAGAGAGATAAATTGGGGCAGATATTTGTAACTTAAATGTTAAGAATATATTTTTCCATATTATCAAAAAAGGGCTTTGATGAGACATTGTGAGAGAATTATGATTCCAAAAAAAGATTATAAAAAATACATTATTAAAAGATTCATTTATTCACTTACTGTAACTTCCCTATCTCTAAGTTTTTACACTGAAAAGGCATCTAGAGTGACAGCAATGTCTTTAGAAAGTTAATGTTTGAAAACACTACATATGAAAGATGAAAAGTGTCCAGTAAAAAAATAAAAAAGAATAGCTCCAATTGAAAATAAAAGCAGCAGGAAACCAAGAATTGAGAATAAGTTGATGCTTATACATCAACGTTATATTAGTTAATTCTACCATGTAGGAAGCAATACAGTAGATTGTTCCTACATGGTAGAATTAACTAATATAATGTTGATGTATAACAGGATATACTATGCCTTTCATACTAAGTAGGTGAAACAAATATATGTTTAAAAAAACTGAAGCTTAAGTAAGAACATATATAATGAGAACATATCTATAAATTTTAAAGACAGACTGGGTTCAGAGGCTCAGCCTGTACTCCCAGCACTTTGGGAGGCCGAGGCAACACTTTGGGATTGCCTGATCCTGCAGATTCGAGACCAGCCCGGGTAACCTTGTGAGACCTTATCGCTACAATAAATTAAAAAATTAGCCGGATGTGGAAGCGTGTGACTGTAGTTCTGGCTACTTGGAAGGCTGAGGCAGATCACCAGAGCCCAGCAGATCAATGCTGGGGTGGCCATTAGTGTGCCACTGCACTCCAGGCTGGGCAACAGAGTGACTCCAACTCAAAAAAAAAAAAAAAATTTAAGACAATATGTGTTGTTTTAGGAAATTTTTTTCTCAAGTATTGAGAGAACTTTCATGTCATATCAGAGAAATGCTATATTAAGAATGATGATGAAGCAAAGGAGGCATCTTATAATATACCACAAAGACCAGTGTTTGCCTTTATTCTTGTCATTTAAAACAAAAAATAGGGCAACCTCCTTGGGTCCCCTCCCTCTCAGGGAGTTTTTCTATTCTCTCAGTCAATCCTGCTTTCCAAAAAGAATAAAAATAAAAACTGACGAAGAATAAAAATTGACGAAGAAACATTGACGAAGACACAGAAACTAGGATTGAAAATATTAGGTTCACACTAGAAGAATAATTACCACCACATTTCATACGATTTCTTTTTAAGTACAATAATATGCCCTGGTATTAGTCAACAGGGAAAATGTGAAGTGGTGCATTTGTGTTTATTTTATTTTATTTTATTTTATTTATTTTGAGTTGGAGTCTCACTCTGTCACCCAGACTGGAGTGCAGTGGCTGCTCCTGGCCACCGCAGCCTCGACCTGCTGGGCTCCGGCGATCCTTCCGCCTCAACCTTCCAAGTAGCTGGAACTACAGGTGCGCGCTACCACGCCCGGCTAATTTTTTTTATTTATTGTAGAGATGGGGTCTCGCCAAGTTGCCCAGGTGGGTCTCGAACCCACGGGCTCAGGCAATCCACTCATCTCAGCCTCCCAAAGCGCAGGATTACAGGCTGAGTCACCGAGCCCAGCGTATAGTGACTGTTTAAAAAAGGTATTTGAGGATATGAAAACAATTTATCCCCTCAAAGCCCGTGCATAAATGTAATATTGTTAGAATGGATTATTTTGAAATATGTCTATATGTATGTATTTTCATTCTTCTGGGAGTTATATTATAAACTACGGTATTTTCCGTCACCAGAATTGGTAGTGCCAATAAGGTAGTGCTTGCCTTTCTTGTGCTAATCTAATAGCAGATACTCTTGTTTTATTTCAGATTCATATATGAACAAAATAATAGAAATTCACATGTATAAGCAGGTCTGAAATATGTCAGGCAATTCCATAAATCTAAGTCAGATTTTCTACATGACAAATAACCATTATCAATCTCGTGCTAAGTGGGTGTTTAAATTTTCAGAAATCAAAACAATTGAAAAATAAAATCAATCATCATAAAAATCAGAGCTATAGTTCATCAGTCATGAGATGTCACAAGGTCCCATATTTCCGTAACTCCATTCAATCTGAAATAATCACAGACAGTGAAAATAAGTTATGAAATACATAAATGTCACTTTTACTTCCCTGGTGTTTTGAACCTGGTAAAATTCAGATTCACAGATACTCCACTCAGACATTTTATCTAAACAGTCAGACTACTCTGCATGACTAGTTTGACTGCAAAAAGGGAAGGAAAAAAATTGATAAGGCATTAATCCAATGACGATGTCATGCTCTGGCTTCTAGTAGCAAAATTGATATCTCTTGTTTGAAGTGATTCATGCACTGCATGTGGATGAACCTAATATTTTTCTCCTTTTAATGTATTTGTGTATATTGACTTTGGGGGCAAATCTATAAATTTCTTCATTAAAATTAAAATTAGTTTATCAATTATTTGCTCCCACCTTGGAATTTCAAGCTATATACTGTGTCTCTTTCATCTACTTCTTGCCAATTCATGAATGAACAATTTTTAGAGAGTTCAGGGTCTCCATGTGAAGTTCCTCTTTCTGTGGCTTACATTTCTGCTGTTGTCAGTTGGGTACCAGAGACAGCTCAATCTGATGCCAATTTTGGCAGCACTGAACTTAAACAGTTTTCCAACATATTTGACTCTGATCAAATCTTTCCTTCTGTTTATTCGTGTCCTGAGAGAACACAATTACAGGTATCAAGAGCAAAAGGGAAATTTAACTTTCTCCTTTGCTTGAGTCCTCATTTACCTTTGCAACAGCAGGAATTAATTGCAATTCAGACCATATTTCATGGCTCAATCTTTTTTCCTTGGATCCCTCATTAAAATACCACGAAGTCATTGTTAGTGCACAACGACCTTCTGCTCCTAAAGCTTGATCTGCAGGGAATGGGAATAGAACTGCTTTGGGCTGGCACAAAATGTACTATTTGAAACATTGCCCAATAACCAGAGACAGAGGTACTAAAGCAGATGATGTGTAAGCAGGTGCTTTTCAGGCCTCAGCGACAGAATTAAGAGCTCTGGTTGGAACCAATCTTTGTTCTGCCAGTTCCCCCACAGTGCACAGCGAAGCGTATTCGTCTGCTTTCCAACACCAATGTGCTGGTGGAAGCATGTTTTATATTTTATACATCGGAGTAAGTTTGATATTCCTTACCCAGTTTTGTACAAAAAAACACTTGTTCTGGTGCCCAGTCTATGCCCACGCTGTTTGAGGAGTTAATTGTAACAACATACCTGTTTTTCTGTTTGAAAAAATGTAGCTTATAGCGATTGTTCCTGTTTTCTATTGCTGATGTTACAAATTACCATAAATTTAGGTGATTAAAACAACACAAAGTTATTATCTTGTAATAGTTTTGCTGGTTAGCAGTCCAACACTGTTCTCACTGAGCTAAAATCAATGTGTTGTCTGCATTCCCTTTTGGAGGCTCTAAAGTAAAATCCCCTTCCTCAACTTTGCCGGTTTCTAGAAGTCACCCATATCCCTTGGCTCCTGGCCGCCTTTTTCCATCTTCAAAGCCAACAACTGCAGGCTAGCCCTTCTCAAGTCACACCACTTCACCATTTCCTTGGTCCTCACATCTCCTTCTCTGATCCTCTTCTTCTGCCTCCCATTTGTACTTTTAAGGACTCTTGTGATTAGACTGGCCCAGAGAATCTAGAATCATCACTGGAATTGTTGGTTAGCCATCTTAGCTCCATCCACGAACTTAATTTGTCTTTGCTACATACTTATATTCATAAGTTTCAAAGGGCACGGCATGGATATCTTTGGGAGGCCATTATTCTACCTACCACAACCGTGGTTATTAATATATTTCCCCTATAATTGAATGAATTATTTTACTTCTTTAACAACAATGATAATAATAAATATTAATATATTATTATTTATTTTATATTTCTAGGCCGCAATACTACCAAGAAAATGTTTTATGCTCTTTTGGTTAATATTGTTTATGGAGACCAGGAGAAGAAAAAATATATAGAAAGTTTTTTAGAACATTGTGCAGTCTTTTCCTTTAACTGATATCTTATTGTATCTTTTAATTCCCAGGCAATAGAATGCTGCTTTTCAAATTCACACAATTTAGTTTTCAAGAACTGTTATAGAATTTCTGGTGAAAGTGAAAATCCTTGGAAAAAAATCATGGTGGTTTTTAAAATAGTGCCTTAATAGAGAACACTACATATATGTAAAGTATTTGGAAACTATGCCCAAATCTAGGAAGCTTTTTTATTTAATTTTTACCTATGAAAACTTATTCCTATGTAGCAAATGTACATATATTAAGGGCAAGTATTTTTTGTCATGCTTACTGTTAGTGCTTAAGGACCAAATTTTTTAAATTAGCAATTAAATTGTATTTTTTTAAAGAGGAAAAAATTCTGAAGGTTTATTCTGAAAATAATGTATGCAAATGTTATTAGAGAAAAAATGGCTTTTTAATGAGACTCATTGTCATGAAGATGAAACTGAAAATTTCTTGAATTTTAGCACCAGCACTTGAAGGAACAGTGTGTCATTTGCTTTGAGCATTTTAGGCTAAAAATGTGTTTTCTTCTCTTACAACTAATAAGAACAAAATTATGAACTTCATAGCAACTTGGATGGACTTAGAGTCTACAATACTGAGTTATCTATCACAGAAACAAAGAACTGAGTATTGTATGTTCTCACTCATAAGTGGATCTTGAATAATTATCAAAATACTATAAGAAAAGAATTGACAGTAGTGGGAAATCACTGAGGGGTGGGGAGGGATTGGCAGTAGTAGTATTCTGCCGGGAATGGGGGGCACACCTCATCAACAAGGGTACCTGCCTAATGAACATTTGTATATTTAACCCTGAATTGTACCCCACATCTTTAAAATTAAAAGTTAAAAAAGTAAAGTATATTTTTAAATAAAGCATGTAAACAATATATACACAACTCCATAATTTCAAAAAATTTTAGCACCAGTAATCATTCTGGTTTATGAGGTTTGTTTTGGGTTCATTTTTCTTCCCAGCTCGTAGATACAATGTTAATATACCAGTTCTTAAATAATATAGTATTAATAAAAGACTGAAGGTACACACACAAGCACACACATATCTGTAGAGGTAATTACTATATTCTATTGATTGTATAACCAAAATATACAATATACTTTTAAATGCAATATCTTTTTAAATATTTTATGTTTTATCACACAAAAATGTTCCACTATATGTTCCATTTATGAAATTTAATTTTATCAAAATGTTAGTTTAAAATAAAACATTCACCAAACATATACATATAAGTAAATAATTGATAAGTACAGATCTTAATGATATCCAAGAATTGCGCAGAGTTGTATAATCAGCACACAGATCAAGAAACAAAATCTTAACAGTACCCCATATTATATTCATAAATACCCTTTTCATCACTATACTCCCATTCACAGAATAATCATGAGCCTACTTGCAACACCATGGCTTATTTTTACTTCTTTAAACTACATATAAGTGAAGATGTATAGTGTAAACTTTGTTTCTGATATATTTCGTTCAGCATTATATTTCTAAGATTTCTTCATGTTGTTTTATGTAGTTGTCAATTGTTTACTTATTGTTGCATAGAATTTAATTTGATGATTTTACCACAGTTTGTTTATCCACTCCAATTCTGATGTGCATTTGGGTTATTTTCAGTTTGGATTATTCAAAAAGTTTTTTACCCTTATATGTTTATTTTGTGATGAAATGCACATACATGCACAGAAATATATTCCTGTTGGATACATACTTAGGAACAGAAGTGTATTTTCTTGTTGACTATTGAAGTTGAATAAATCTTCAGATATTTATTGGCCATTGGATAACCTCTGTTTAGGTGCCTACATAAATACTTTTTATTTTTATTCTTCTTTTAATCAGTCTTTTACAGATCCTTGCACAGATAATGGCTTATTATATTCTAATACAGTAGTCACCTCTTAATCGTGCAGGATAGGTTTCCAAAGCCCCAGTGAATGCCTAAAACCATGGATAGTATCAAACCTGATTGTCATCAATCAGGACACAATTTTGTTCATGTCTTGTACACACTAATTTAAGGCCTTTTTAATCTTAACTAAGCACTTGTTATGCACTGTGTCTATAACTTTTGCAGTTTAAATTGTGACAGCAAAACTATCACAAATCTTTTTTCCTTCTTCACAATTTTATAGACAGAAGATTTATTCTTACTGTAGATCTTAGCAAACTCAGCCTATGATTTTTAAAATTAAGCTCAGAACTTTCATCTTTCACTTAAAGGAAGTACTTTACAACTTCTTTTTGGAATATTCAAATTACCAACATCACTTCTCTTGAACATTTAGGTCAGTATTAGTAAAATATGGAGTACTTGAACACAAGCACTGCGATATCACCACAGTCAATCTGATAACCAAGATGGTTACTAAGTGACCAACAGGGGAATAGCATATACAGGGGAACAGCATATACAAGGTGGATATGCTGGACAAAAGGATGATTCATTTCTTGGGAAGAGCAGAGTAAGAGGACAAGAGATTTCACTGCACTACTCAGAATGGTGTGCGATTTATAACTTATGGATTGTTAATTTCTGGAAATTTCTGTTTAATATTTTCAGACCATGGTTATTGAATAACTAAAACTGCAGAAAGTTAAACCAATGATAAGGGAAAATTACTGTAAGTACTGAAATGTAATGCATGTTATTAATATAATTTATTGGCCTTCATTACTCTTAAGATAATTTTAGAAACTTAGAACACTTTAACTTTAATTATTCCCTATTTTTGGATTTTTTTTTTTGTCATTCAAGTGTATCCAATTTCAAACTAAGTTTTGAGATCATGTGAAGGTCCCTTTTCTGCATTGCCATAGTTTTAACATACTTTATTAAAATACTCAGATTATATACTTGTCTTTTTCACTTAATTATGGGAAAATATGGTGCAAAATGATTGAGTGTTACTCTGACTTCAAATTGCTAAGTTCAAATCCTGGGTCTGTCATTTATAATTTGCTGACTTCAGATATGTTTTTAGCCTCAGTTTTCACATCTTAAAAATGGGGAACTATCAATCCTTTCCTCTTAAGTCTACTGTGACTGAGTAAATTAATGTGGTTAAATCCCTTGGAACTATGTCTTAAGTAGTCTTAGTAAACATTAGTTGTTTTATTATCTGTGACTTGTGGTAGAGATCTGTGTTATCTTCATGTCTCCATCATTATAAGTTAATATAACCATATTTTATTCTATTCTAAGACCGGTATGGATTTTTTTTTTCAATTTTTCTTATCTTAGCAATCATAGGCTCTATTATCTGGTAATATTCTATTATGCTCCAGTTCAAATTTCTGGATTCAAAAAAGTATTTTATACTTTTCTCTGTTCCCATTTCCAACTAGATGGAGAATATTAACTCATTTCCATTGACTCTAAATATGATCTTTGGGAATTTTCTTTACCGTTGGGAATGATGCATTTCAGAGTCTTCTATGTTTTCTGTTGTCAAAATAATGGTTTGTTCTCATTCAACAATCTGCTTCACTAGTCAAGTGCTGTTAATCATGTTTAAAAATACTAAACATACTACTAAATGTGTAACTTATGCTTTGAGACTTATCAGCTAGATTACCAAGAGTCACACCTGTGTCAGGAAGTCAGCTTCAGTACTGGATAACCATTATGAAGTCTGTCTGAAACCTGGAATCAGGGATATTAATTTTATTTAGAAAGTTGGACATGGAAATTATTTTCTCTAACAAATATATGTGCCAACACCATTTATATACATCTTTCATTCAGATAATACAGGAGATTTTGGTTTTTGAGACTTGAAGATTTGGATGTCTGCATCTGTTCTCCAGGAAAGTCTCAATTGTGGACTAGAGAGACCTAACTTATGCTCGTCAAACCAATGAAAAAAAGATGAATTTAATGCTAAGCAACTTAAGGATTTATGACTGTACTATAAAGATCTTAGAGTAGACAATGGTCAAACACAGACTTTTTAAAAATTATTTTCAATTTCCATTTTTATTTCTTCATTACTTACATGCATAAAATATAGATTCCCTGACAATGACAATTGTATAGATAATTCATTCATTTGCTTCAAAGATACCTGTTTCCCCTGAGAAGACTAATGATAAACTTCATTATTTTTAAAATAAAACAATTTATTAAATATAATACAGTTGTTCAAAAAAATTTATTCTATGCAGAAACATTTATTTGAAAATTAAAAAATGATATTTTCTGTCATATTTCAATGATCATAGGAACATGTAACTAGATTGAGTTGCCCTCTCATTTACAAAATAGATTAGTTACTATTTCCCATAAGAAATTCTTTAAGATTAAATGTGTTGGTAGAAAGAGTTGGTAGAAAGACTTAAGGTAATAATGACAGGGAACGTTTACCTGCATCTCTGTATATGAAATGTGGCTGTATGTTATGAAAGTAACTTTCCAATCAGTCCAGCAAAAATGGCAATTTTATATTGTCCTCTTTAAAGTTGTCAACGATAGATGTATGCTGACTTCATCAAGTTGACTATGCTCAACATATTGAAAACTCTTCCTTTGTAATTTTATAAGCAGTTTTATAAGCTTTATGAGACTAGAAAGAAAATCAGTACTATTATTTTATAAGCAAACATTTTTGTTAACCAAAAACTCATTATGAGCAAAACAAAATACTCCCATCCTACTCCAAATTATTTCTGCATCATGCTCATAACCTTAGCACAAAGTTCAATAGAGGTTTATTGGCTATGTTGGCTTCAATCATTGAGAGCTGTAATGATGAAATTTCATCAGTTTTTGTAAATATACTCTGAGGCCAGCTAAAACACAGACTGTCCTGAGGGTTGCATTAGTTTCCAGAGAGGCTTGCAATAAGAATCTCTTTTTTGTCTGCCTCAGAAAAAATGCAAGTTTAAAAGCCAGAGTTCTTTGTTTATATCACACATCTAAAAATATGCACATAGGGTGATTGCTTCATGGTTATGGTAAGTTATATGTAAACATTTTAGAAAATATTATACATATTTAAACAAATTTGCTATTGTCATTTAGCTTCACTAGGAAATGCTAAAACAATTTAAAAAGCAATCTGTGACATCATACATCATTTTCAATCAATATATTTTATGTTAACTTGTATTCTACTTCTTTCTTTTTAACCACAGTATTTTTAATATTCCACATATATTTAATATTACATACATATACATGCTTTGGCATTTGATCTCTATTATTCTAAATGACCAGGTCGGTAAATATTTTCTTATTTCATTTTGAATACTTATTTCTAAATTACATGAAATGCCAGTTTCAAGCTTAGTTTTGCGGACAATTAGACATACCAAAAAGTTACCACCACAGAATCATAATCGAGAGGCCTTAAGCATGGAAATTGTTAAAGTAAACTTTCTAACCACAATGGTTAATGGCTTATTCACAGTGGTAATATAACTATTTGGACACTTACTGAAAACAAATCATGTAGTTATATTATGGCACTTGCAATACCCACTGTTTTATTAAAAATAGGCATTTTTTTTTTTTTACTTATTCCTTTGTTCCACTTCCTCCATCCACCGAACCAGGTCCTACCAATCTAGTATAAAGTTAATTTACATTTTAATTTATAAACAAAAATCTCCGAATATTTTGATATTATTTTTTAAAATTAAAAAAAAAACTGTGTGCCTTCCTCACTTCCTGATATTGAGGTATTATTGAAAAATGTGGAGGGATTTATATATTGTGTGATGAAATTTTTGAAGACAAGTATATTGGAATACTTTCAAATCAATATTGTTTAACATGTATTTAGTGTTTATTTGTCAAATGCTGTGATTAACATAAGCATATCTCCCCAAAACCAATGATTAATGTACTTATCATATCCATTTTAGTGATGAAAAATTTGAGATTATTTACCATGGCATCCAATTTAAGAAGTTGTCCAATTCAAGAGGTCATTTTCTTTAACATACCTTCCTAAATCTCCAAATGGCTCGATGCAATGTAAACTCTTATGCTAACAAAATTTCAAAGAAGGAAAGACTCTTATAAATTATTAGGAAAAAGCCTAAATTTTACAGGAAGATATTTGAGAAGAGATAATCTAATATGCAGTACAATTTTTTTGTCAGGATCAATTAAAATAACAGTAGTTTGTGGATATTAAATATGGAAGTGATAAACAGTGGAAAAGGGAGGAACTTTTCAGGAAAAAAATACTTATGATGAATGGTTGGGCGTGCTAAAAATACAGATTCTTTTTAAAAGGCATGAACCACACAATAAATATATAAAAATTATTTTAGTCTTCTGGTTTCTCTTTTTCCCTGGTTTTAGCAAGTCAGGTTCAATGTTGTTTTAATACCAGGTACAATTATATTTATACATACTTTCTTCCAAATGTGTGTGTCTGTGTGTGTATATGCTTTCTCTTTTTACACCATCTATATTTTTATTAATATATCTATATTTTTATCTATATCAATATTATCATATGTGGCATTAAATTATTCTACATGTAGGCATCTTAGCATTTCAAATAATCCTAGTTAGGCATGTATAATGACATATCTTATATAATGCTATTGATACAGTATTTATACAGTACTATTTAGCAAAGTGTTAAAATTTTGGCAAGAAACCAAGATGAAAATCTTAGAAGTTTTGATTATCAGATCCTGAGGAAAGCTGTGTTATTGAAAGCCAATAGTTAAAAAACAATAATCTACTTTAATGGTAGTAAAAAATGATCATACAAGTGCTGTGAAAAAGGAAAACAGACACACACACACACACACACACACACACACAAACACACACCCTATATCTATCTGTCTACCTGGCTAGCTAGCTATAGAAACAAGAACAGATTTATGTGATAATACCTATTTTTCTTTAATGTTGCTTATTTTTCTTTTTTTCCCATTGTGCTGGGAAGTTCAGCATATTTTTTAGTTTTTAATCTTCAGAGTTGTCTAAATGTTTGCAAAGATAAAAAAATGTTTTATGTTCTGATATCCTTTAGATAAGAGAAAGCATGAAGGTGTTTGGGGGTTGTGGAAAACTCAGCTACCTACCAATAACCATCCAATTTAATCAAAATCAGTGCACTTCCTAGGCAAACACAGCTTAAAAGTTAACTCCCTAGGCTACTTTTCAATACGCACAAACATATAAACAGATCAACACTCCCACTTCTTCTTACCACACAGATATTCTTGAAAGAAGTCTTTCAATAACTTTTACCTTTACAAAAGATTTAGATTTATCAGTGACATAAGGAAAATTGAATCTCAATTGCAAATGTAGTGTTTCCCAAATATATATATGTGGAGTGTGTATGTGTGTATGCAATAATTATGTTGTCATTCCTTAATTGATTATAATGCTATTACAAGATCAATTTTAGATTTTTACAATTAATTATTTTTTACTTTTTAAATTGACAGGCAAAATTATGTATACATACTGCATAAAACATGGTGTTTTAAAATATATATTGTGAAATGATTAAATCTATATAATTAACATATGCATTATCTCACATAGTTATAATTTTGTGGTATAATTTTATATCTGCTCTCTTAGCATTTTTCAAGAATACACATATCATTAACTGTAGTTACCATGTTGTGCAATAATGCTCTTGAACTTATTTCTTTTATTTTACTGAAATTTTGAATCCATTGACAAACATATTTCCAACACTCACACCAGCTACCTTTGACCCTGGCAACCACTATTCTAGTCTATTTTATGAGATCATCTTTTTAGGTTCCACATATGAATAAGATAATGCAGTATTTATCTTTCTGTGTGTGGCTTATTTCACATAACATAATGACCTCTAGTTCACTCATGTTGTCAGGAGTGACAGAATGTCCTTTTGATGGCTGAATAGTATTTTACTGTGTGTGTGTATGTGTGTGTGTGTGTGTGTGTGTGTGTGTGTGTGTGTGTGTGTATGTGTGTAAATTTTATTAGTTCTCTCTATATGTTTTCTTTATTTATTCAGCTACTGATAGAAGCTTAGGTTGATTCCATATCTTGGTTACTGTGAATAGTGTTGCAATAAACATAGGAAAGCAGATATCTCTTCAACAGACTGACTTCATTTCCTTTAGATATATACCCAGTACTAGAATTGTTGGATTATATAAGTCCTATTTTTAATTTTGTAATAATTTTTCATATTGTTTCCCATAATGCCTATACTAATTTGCAGTTCTACCAACAGTGTGCAAGGGTCTCTCTTTTTCCACATCCTTACCAATACTTACCAATACTTATCATTTGTCTCTCTGATGATAATTATTCTAACAGGTGTTAAGTAAATATCCCATTGTGATTTTAATTTGCATTTCTCTGTTGATTAATAATGTTTAGCCTTTTTTCATATATCTGTTAGCCACAGGTATACCTTCTTTAGATAAATGTCTATTCAGGTCCTTTGTCTGGATTATAATAAAGTTATTTGTTTTGTAATATTGAGTCATTCAAGCTCATTATATATTTTGAATACTCTCTCCTGACTAAATGCATAGTTTGTAAATATTTTCTACCATTCCATAGTTTGTCATTTCATTCTATTGATTGTTTTCTTTGCTGCACAGAAACTAAAAAGCTTGGTATAATTCCATTTGTCTATTTTTCCTTTTGTTGTCGGTTCTTTTGGGGTCACATTTAAAGTCATTGCTTAGATGACTGTCATGGCATTCCTATAATATCTTCTAGTATTTTTCCCTATGTTATCTTATAGTAGTTTTATAATTTTAGGTCTTACATTTAAGTCCCATCCAGTTTGAGTTGATTTTTATATATGGTATGGGATAATGGTCTGATTTTACTCTTTTTCACATGGATATCTAGTTTTTCCAGTACTGTTTATTGAAGTGACTGTCCTTTTCTCATCATGTGTTTGTAGTGCCTTTACTAAAAATCAGCAGGTCATAAAGGTGCAGATTTATTTATTGACTCTCTATTCTTTTCCACTGATCTATTTGTCTGTTTTTATGACAGCAAATGCTGTTTTGTTTACCATATGTTTGCAGAATATTTTAAATGTGATACCTCCAAGTTTGTTCTCTGTACTCAAGATTACTTTGGTTATTCAGGGTCTTTTGTGGTTTCAGAATAATTTGGTGATTTTTTTCTGTTCCCGTGAATATCACTGATATTTTGATGGAGACTGTGTTGAAGTTGTAGGTTGTTTTGAGTAGTGTGGTCATTTCAACAATACTAATTCTTCCAATCTGTGAAAGCGAGGTATTTTTCCATTTATTTGAGACTTAAGATCTTTCATAAATGTTTTAAAGTCATCTTTCATAAATGTTTTAAATATTTTCAGTGGAAAATAAACTACTATTCCTAAGTAGTTTTGGGGGGGTTGGGGGTAGCTATTGTAAATAGGGTAGTTTTCATTTATTTTTAAGATAGTTTGCTGTTAGTGTATAGAAATACTACTGAGTTTTATGTGTTGATTTTATATCCTGTAACTTGACTGAATTCTTTTATTAGTTATAACAGTTTTGGGGTGGAATCTTTAGGGTTTTCTACATGTAAGATCATGTTGTCTGCAAACAGAGAAAATTTAGTTTCTTCCATTCCAATTTAGATGCCTTTTATTTATTTATTTTTGCCTAATTTATCTGCTTAGGACTTCCCATACTAGGGTAAATAGAAGTGGCAAGAGTGGAAATTCTGTCTTGTTCCAGATCTTAGAGGAAAAGTTTTCAACTTTTTATTTTTGAAAATGGCTATATCATATATGACTCTTCTTGTGTTGAGGTACATTTATTTTCCATCTGGTTTGTTACAAGTTTTATGTTTTTGGTTTTTTTTTAATCAGGAAAGAATGTTAAATTTTGCCAAATGCAGAAAACTGCATCTATTGAGATAAGTATATGATTTTTGTTCTCATTTTATTGAAGTGATGCTTATATTATTTTTGTAATCTCTAATTTTTATGTGCTCTAATCTTTTCTTTTTTCTTCTACTACATTTGTGCTCATTTTATTCTTTCTTTTCTAGTTCCTTAAGATGCAAGATTAGGTTGGTTATTTGAGGGTTTTTAATCTTTTTTGTGGTAGCTATTTGTTGCTATAAACTTATTTTTTTAAAACTGAATTCTACATCTTTACTCACATTTGTACTTTGATATCACTATTTACATTTTTGTATTACATATTCCCTAAAAGGTTTAGTAGTGATTTTTTTAGTCATTTTATCTTTTAATCTTTATACTGCAGATATAGGTGATTTCCATACCATTGCAGTATTAGCGTATTTTGAATTTGTATACTTACTTTTTCAATCAGTTTTATGCTTTCACATGTTTTCATGTTACTCGTTAGTATAATTTTTTTTCAGATTGAAGAACTCCCTTTACTACTTATTGTAGACCGTCTGGCGGTGATTAACTTCTTTAGCTTTTTTTTTTTTTTTTTTGTCTGAGAAATTATTTATTTCTCTATTTCTGAAGGATAGCTTCTGAGTGCAATATTCTTGGTTGACAGTTTTTTTTCGTCTTTCAGTAATTTGAGTATATAACCCAACTCTCTCCAGATCTATAAGGTTTCACCCGAGAAGTATGCTGCTAGTAATATTCAAACTTTCTTATATTGTATTTGATTTTTCTACTCACTGCTTTTAGGATCCTATTTTTATCTGTTATTTTTAATAGTTTGATTATTATATGTATTGAAGTATTCTTATCTGAATTAAATATGGAGACTTTTAGACTTCCTATACCTGAATGTTTTCATCATACTCAGGGTTTGGAAAACTTTTTACTATTATTTATTTAAATAACCTCTTGGCAACTTTATCTTTACCTTCTTCTTGTTTAAACTCCAAAATTTAAAAATTTTCTCTGTGATGGTGCTCCATAAATCTCATAAACTTTCTTCATTTCTTTTTTTTTTCCTGGCTGCATATTTTTAAATAATCTATTTTTATGGTCACAATTTTTTTCTTCTGCCTGCCTGATTAATTCTGCTGTTCATGAACAAAATCATTACTGAAATTTTTTCAAAGTATTTTTTAGCCCCAGGATTTCTGTGTTTTTATTGTTATTCCAATTTCCATATTACCTTTATCATTCTGGTCATATATTGTTTTTCTCATTTTGCTAATTTTTTTCTCTGTATTTTCTTGGAGATCATTAAGCTTTCATAGAACATTTTCATTGAATTCTTCATCAGATAGTTTATATGTCTCTATATAAACTATTAGTCACTAGTACCTTATTTTGCCTGTTTTGGTGATGTCATATTTCCATGATTTTAATTCATTCTTATTGTTACATGACTATGTTTGGACATTTAAGGAAATAAATACTTATTTTGTTCTTCAAACACTAGTTTTTACTAGGAAAACTCTTAAACAGGTGCAACACTGTTGCGGGACAAACGTTTGGGGCAGCTGTGGCTGGCATAATGCTGGGATACGCCAGAATCCCAAGGCCACTGATGGCTGGCTGCCCTGAGTGCTGTCTGGAGCTTGGAGCTGCTGAATTTGACCTAGTAGTGGTATGGGAAGGGGATTCAATCTGTCATGCAATTCTGAAGACTGACTATGTGGTTCTAGTTGGTACCATGGTAGATTCAGAAGCTCCATCTGCAAGTACCTACCTGGAATATGGGGCTATAGGGCCCTGCCAAGTACTGAGTTTTACTGTGGCAGGTCCATTGTTAGTGCCCAGGGAAAAGCACTGTGCTTACCTCTCTCTGTTTCTGCCAAAGCATATCTCTCCATGCTTTGCTGACTGGGGTTGGGGGAAAGGAGAGACACTGGTAAAGTAAAATGACCCTTTCTACTCTTTCAATGTGTCTTTTCTTATTGTGCTACAAAAAAGGAACTGTGATATCTCATCTGATTCCATTTCTTGTGAAGAATAGTTGTTCACGTGTACATTTCTTGTACATTTTCTAGTGGCTAACAGTCACTAGAAAGTTCTACTCTGTCATCACGCTCGGTTTCTTTCTCCAATATCAGTTTTTATTGGAGAAGATTACAAACAATTTCCTGTGTTATTGTTAATCACAAACTGTCAAAATTTATTATTTTTGACAAAAATTTAAAAAATAAATTCATCAATATTATGAGTACTCTATATTATGGGCAGAATTGTATCTCCTCAAAATCTGTATGTTGAAGGTTTCAAGTACAATTGAGTTCCTGTGATGGGGGTTCTAATCCAGTAAGACTACTATCATTATCCAACTACAACTGTACTTATACATTTACACAAATAAGAAAAGAGAGAGAGAGAGAAAGACACCAGGAGTGTATACACATAGAACAAGGACTGTGTGAAAACATGGTGAGAAGACAGCTGTCTGCAAGCCAGGAAGAGATTCCACACCAGAAGCCTGTCCTGAAAGCACCTTGATTTTGGACTTTCAAGTCTCCAGAACTGTGAGAAAATAAACCGTTGTTCTGTGGTACTTTTTCATAGTAGGCCTAGACAATTAAAATACTTTGTCTTACTTTTATAAATAACTTTCTCAATTAATCTAATAAGATATTTGTGTATATTCAGAAGGCACAGAAAGATTTCAAATTGAGACTTGGTTGAAAGTGCTTTTAAAATGTGTTCCCAAAAAACAATCCTAAAACTCATATGGATCCAAAAAATAACCAAAATAGACAAAGCAATCATAAAAAAAAGAACAAAATTGGAGGAATCACATAACCCGACTTTAAATTATACTACAAGGCGATAATAACCAAAACTGCATGGTATTGGCACAAAAGCAGACACATGGACCAATGGAACAAAATAGAGAATCCAGAAATAAATCCAAATACCCTCAGTCAACTGATTTTTGACAAAGCAGAAAAAAGATACATGGGGGAAAGGACACTCTACTAGACAAAATGGTACTGAAAAAATAGATATCTGCATTCAGAAAAATAAAACTTGATTCCTATCTCTCCTCATATACAAAAAAAAAACTCAAAATGTATTAAAGACTTAAATGTAAGATCTGAAACCATAAAAATCCTTAAAAAAAAACCCTAGGAAAATATCTTATGGACATCATCCTAGGTAAATAATTTATGACTAAAATCCTGAAAACAAATGCAACAAAAACAAAAATAAATAAGTAGGACTTAATTAAACTAAAAAGTTTCTGCTCAGCAAAAGAAATAACCAGCAGAGCAAATAGGCAAACTAAAGAATGGGAGAAGATATTCACAAACTATGCATTTGACAAAGGACTAATATCCAGAATCTATGAAGAACCAATTTCAACAAGAAAAAAGTAAATAACGCTATTAAAAAGTGGGCAGATGATATACATAGACATCTCTCAAAAGAAGACATACAAATGGCCAATGAATATATGAAAAAATGCTC
This sequence comes from Carlito syrichta, assembly GCF_000164805.1. Classification (NCBI taxonomy): domain Eukaryota; kingdom Metazoa; phylum Chordata; class Mammalia; order Primates; family Tarsiidae; genus Carlito; species Carlito syrichta. Next base: position 177,013 of record NW_007041104.1, read on the forward strand.
AATATCACCCATCAGCAGTCGGAATGGTCATTTTTTTAAATTAAAAAAAAAAGGAATAGATGCTGGTGTGGATGTGGAGAAGGAACTCTTAGACACTTTTGATGGGAATGTAAATTAGTAAAATCTCTATGAAAATCAGTATGAAGATTATTCAAATAACTAGAAGTAGATCTTCCATTTGATCCAACACTCTCACTACTAGGTATCTACTCTAAGAAAAAGAGGCTATTATATTAAAAAGACATCTGCACTTGAATGTTCATCACAGAACAATTCACAATTGCAAAGATCTGGAATCTGTGGAATCAATCTAAATACTTATCAATCAATCAATGGATAATGAAAATGTGATATATATACACCATGAAATACAAAGCAGTTGCAAAAAAGAATGAAATCCTGTCCTTTGCAGCAACATGAATGGAGTTGGAGATCATCATTCTAAGTAGACAGACTCAGAACAGAAAACCAAATACTCCGGGTTCTCACTCATGTGGGAGCTAGATGATCACAAAAATGAAAATATTATAATAGACAAGGGGGACACAAATAAGTAGTCAGGGGATATAGGGACTAAGGTACAAAAACCACTTATGGGGCACAATATTCACTGTCTGAAGAATGGGCCACCTGAGACCCGTTCCCCACCACTACATAACATATCCATATAATGAATACTCATGTGCACCCCCAAACCTAAAATTTTAAAAAAGAAAACAAATGGAGATCATTATAGCATCTACCTTGTAAGTATTAGATGAAATAATAAACAAAAATTTCCAAATATTTGACATATAAAAGATGCTGTTATTATTAAATCGTTTTATATATGCCATTATTATCCAGCATAAATAATGAAATAACCTAATTATAACATAATAATATTGTTAGTTTCAAAAAATGAAAAAAAAAATAAATAAAATATGTTCCCTTTACATTTTTGCAAAAACAGTACAAAGTATAGAAGTAAATTGAATGTGCCAGGTGTGGTGACTTATGCCTGCAATCCCAGCACTTTGGGAAGTGGAGGTAAGACGATTGTGAGTCCAGGAGTTCAAGACCAGTCTGGGAAGCTTGGAGAAACTTGTCTCTACAATAATGAAAAAAAATATATAGCCAGAACTGTGGTTCCAGCTACTTGGAAGTCTAAGGTGAAATGACCACCTGAGCCCAGCAGGTCAAGGCTGCAGTGGCTGTGAGCACACCACTTCACTCCAGCCTAGGCAACAAAGTGAGACTCCTACTCAAAAAACAAAAAAAGGAAGAAGAGGAAGTAAATTAATGTTACATAATAAAATCTCTGAAATCTGAAAGAATATATTCAAGCTAGTCACTCTAAAACAATTTAATTGCAAAAATCAATATATTACAAAGTATATTTTCTGGCCGGGCTCAGTGGCTCAGCCTATAATCTCAGCACTTTGGGAGGCCGAGGTGAGTGGATTGCTTGAGCCTGCGGGTTTTATACCTACCCAGGCAACTTGGTGAGACCTCGTCTCTACAATAAATAAAAAATTAGCTGGCATGGTTGTGCGCGCCTGTAGTTTCAGCTACTTGGAAGGCTGAGGCAGAAGGATCGCTGGAGCCCAGCAGGTGGAGGCTACGATGGCCGGGAGTGTGCCACTGAACTCCAGTCTGAGCAGTGGGTGAAACTCCAACTCAAAAAAAAACAAAAAAAACCCACAATGTATATTTGATAATACTTCTGTTATTCTAAACACATAGTTTTGTTTTTTTTTAACAAAAATATTCTTGATAGTTATTTTCATCAAAAAAACTTTTTAGTGTTAAGCAAACAGATAAATATTGTCCTTTACTTTCTAGAGTGAGTCAATTTTAAATGCAAAAGGAATCGTTGTATAGGTAGTCTATGTATATTCAGCATTTATTAAAAAGCAATCTAATATTGAGAAATAATGGTCAATGAAAGATTTAAAGATGAAAAGTAGGCTGCCATACTTCCTAGTTTGGCCCTCTCCTCTACCTTTGGGAGGTGAAGTTCCTTTCTTTCTCTTTCTCTCTCTCTCTCTCTCTCTCTCTCTCTCTCTCTCTCTCTCTCTCTCTCTCTCACTTACTTTCTAAATAAACTATATTTTCTATTCTAAAAAAAAGTATATCAAAGCCAACAGAATTACTACAGCATAATATCTTGCCCCAGAAACTGAAATATGAATCTAGATCTCAGAATCTATCATAGAATGGAGTCTAGATTTATCCTTTTAGGAACTATCTTTTTTCTATTAACTTTATGGTCAAATTGTGCATATATACTATGAATCATTGTGAATAAGCCATATTAAGAGATATGGTGAGGTCTAGAAATTAGAGCTTCAATTTTGGATAGATATCTGCATCATTAAAAGTTTGGCTTTTGGGGCTATGTAATATATAAAAGGATAAAAAATGTATAGAATCTAAATACTTGAACTATGCTTCACACTGATAACCCCAGGAATATAGCTAAAAACTGACAGACATAATTCCTTTACATAGAAACTTCTACTAGCAATCTTTAAAAAAGACTATAAGACTGTAACATTAGAGTTAATCAAATAAAGCTTTTTTATGTTAAGCACTTCAGACAATTTAAGATCAATTCATTTATTCCACAAGTCATACATAAGTAGCTAATATATACTAATCATTTTTATGAGATATTGCACAGTTTGTAATCTAATATAAAAGAAAGAATAAATGCATACATACAGCAGAATTTCAAGAAAAAATAACATGGAGATTTTAGATAGAGCAAGATAGTCATTGAAGGCTTTTTTGAGAGAATGACATGTAAGTTGATAACAAAATAATAAGTATAGTTCAAAAAGAAAAAGGGGGAGAGATTTTTTTCAAGAGGAAAAAAATGTGTGTTCAAAACTTGAAATAGGAAAAAAACTTTAAAAGTTAAAGGAATTTTTAAAAAGAGAGTAAATGAAGAAAAGAGTTACAAAACAAATACAGATGTAAGGGTTAGGAAACAATGTTCTTAGAGTTTTGTCAAGGAATTTGAATTTATTATTTAAAATCAAAGGGAAATCGTGAAATGTTTTAGAAAGGATAAAATAGCAAGTTTAATTTAACTATTCTATAAATTTGGCAGTTGTTGATATAATTTACTGAGATAGAAGAGGAACTTTAAAAATTTTTTTCCTTTAATTTAAATATACTTAACTTAAGAATCATTGGTCCAGTTATAGGCTTGTTAATATTGGAATGATTTTAATGCATCAGTCTGGGAAGCTTGTTAATGAAATACTCTATTAAAAATGTCTGTGAAAAAATATTTTTTAAATTACATGTCATCGATGTTAAATAAATTTGGCCTAAAGCTGCCTTTCTACTTTCATTTCTTACATAGCAAATTACAATATAATTTAGTATGCAAACAAATTTCAACCTAACTTAAGAGTATATTCTTGTGGCAATAGTTGAATCTCAGCCAACCACAGCTGCTTAACTGATCAAATCATGCCCACATAAGGCAAATGCCTCATCACACTATGACCAAATAAGGAAAATACCAAGCTGCAATCAATCAAGCTATTTCCATAGTCACTTCTCTACTTTCTATACATAATGCCAGCCCAGGTTGCTGGGTGGAGCTCTTGGAACCTTTCCTGGTTTTGAATGCTGCCTGATTCATAAATCATTCTTTGCTCAAACTCTTGAATTTGTCTAAAGTTTTTCTTTTAACATTGGTAAGTGGATGAGACACAAAATTAGAGAATTGAAAAAATTAACTAGACAGGCAGTTAAGATATACTAGAGGAGCCTTGCCAGAGTATCTGGCAAAGGAAGCTGAATATAAAAAGGCTTGCATGGTAAAAAAGAAAACCAGGATTATGTAGTGTCATGGAATATAAGGTAAGAGGACACTAGAAAATAGTATCCAACTCTGTCAATATTGCTGATAGGCCAAGTAAGATGAGGACTAAAGAGATATTTTGGGGATTGGTCATTGATGGTGTCCTTGGAAAGGAAGATTCACTAAAGAATTGGGGGAAAAGCTATAGCAAAATAGAGTTAATATATGCCTAAAATTATATATGGATAAATCTGTTTGGTTTTGAGTTAATGTCTCATCCTGTCATCCAGACTGGAGGACAGAGGCATGGTTAACAGCTCACCAGTTCAAACTCCTAGTTCAAACAATTGTTCCTCATCAGCCTCCCAAAGTACTGAGATTACAGATGTGAGCTACCATGTCCAGCTATAGAGAAATTATAAAAGTGTATTAGTATATATTTATAAAAACCTAAATAGAGAGCAACATTATATTTACCAGTTTACAAACTTAAGATTTTAATGATGGTGTCTACTCTAAAATATATAAAAAGTCAAGCAACTCAATAATCTTTATCAATCTGAATTTTAAGACAAATAACGAATTTCATTTCATTTCATTTCACTTTTTGTTATTTTATTTTATTTTAGTTGGAGTCTCACTCTATTGCCCAGGCTGAAGTACAGTGATACACTCAAAGCAGCCTCAACCTGCTGGGTTCAGGTGGTCCTTCCACCTCAGACTTCCAAGTAGCTGGAACTATGGGCACATGCCACCACACCCAGATAATTTTTTGATTTATTGTAGAGACAAGGTCTCTCACCAAGTTGTCTAGGCTACACTTGAACCCCTGAGCTCGGGCAATCCTCTTGCCTCAGCCTCCCAAAGTGCTGGGATTATAGGCTTGAGCCACTGCGCCTGGCCAACAAAGAATTTTTAAATGTAGTTAGGTGAAGATTTTTCAAGAAAATCTTGAAGGGGAAAGATGGGTGATTAGAGGAAAGTTATCAATAACAACATGAATTATAAAGCTATAATAATTAAAAGTGTTAAGGTAATAAAATGATAAACTTATAAGTCAACTAAGCAGAAAAGATAAACCTTAAAAATCCACTTATACATGAATATTCGATGTATTACATAGGTGGTATTGCATATTTGTGGGAAAAATCTCAGAATTTTTCAAAAACATTATGACACAATAAAAAAAGACATCACTACACAATGTAAACAAAAATCAGTCTCAGATAGCTTATAAACTTGAATTTAAACCAACACTGTAAATAATTAGAAAATAATATAGTACCAGACCTTCATGTTTCTGAAACAAAGATAAAAAACTTTTCACCATAAACAAAAATAAAAATTAATTTGAATATCATAACAAACTAAATATCTATCTTCAAAATAAATGATAAAAAGAGTTAAAATATTAGCCAAACCTTGAGAAAAGGTATTTACTACAAATTTAACCCAGTATTTTAGTACTCAGAACATACAAAGAACTTCTAAGGAACAATAATTAGACAAAAACTAAACTCATTAGAAAAATGGACAAAACTTGAATAGACTCTTTACGAAAAAGAAAATCCAGATGACCAATACATGAAAACAATCAACAGTGCTCAGTGTCATTAGCAATAAGAAAATTCAAATTCAAAATTAGGGAAATACTACTATTCTGCTCACCAAATTCTAGTATACACTCACCAAATTGAGAGGGGAAATGTTTAACATTACAAAAGGTTGATTAAGAAGTAGAGAAAATTTCCTCATGGCATTAAATCGGTATAACGACTTTGGAAAACAGGCAGATAGTATTAGAAATTTGAAGATATGTTTAGCCTATGACTAGAAATTCTACTCCTAATTAATTCCCTAGGAAAATCTGTGCATATGTGTACAAGGTGATATGAACAAGAGAGTTTATGGCAGCTTTGCATAAGCAAATGCTGAAAGCAACTCAAAGATTTCTCAACACTAAAATTAGTAAATGCATTGTGCTATGCATGTCACAGCAATATAAATTAATTTATTATAGATATAAAAAACACGAAGATTATAAACACTTATGAAGAGACACAAATGAATATATATGGTTCAATTGTAATAATATATTTTATTAAAAACTGACAAAATTATTTTTGAAGAATTTAAAGATCACTAAAAAACACAAAATCAAGGCATGTACACAGTTGGCTTTAAAATTAGGAAAGTGGTTACTCACAGGGTTAATGGAAGTGATTATGATCTCTATGAAGGGCACTGGGAATACTGGCAAATGTTCTATTTCTTATCCAGGCTGGGTTTTGCTCAAATGATCATTTCATAATTACTTTTTAAAGTATTCACTTATTTATATTCATTTGGCTGCATTTTAATACATGATTTTGTTTGTTAATTGTAATAATAATAATAATAACATGCACAGAAAGCAGAATTACTGGAATGTTAGAGTTACTGAAGAAGATTGGGTATGAATGAAAGCAGAGTCACGGGCTTTACCATCACAGAAAGAAGTGGAGTTGAGACAGATTCTGTAAACCTAAGTGATGCTCAAGCATTTTACTGGTGCAAAAAGGCAGACTCAAAAAGGATATTTCCAATGTTGACAAACTTTCTTGTTAACATCTTCCTTTACTTAAATATTGGGTAACCTCATTTTTTTCTGCATACAATGAAGGTAATAGCTTGCCATTTGAAAGTTACTTGTTCATGGCAAGTGCGTATGTATTGAGGCAGAAAGATTTGGCTTTCAGAATTTACAGCAAAAATAATTATCAGTTGAATATATTATGTTTTCATAATTGTACTAAATATTTAAAAACCATAAAAGGGAATAATAATACTATATCATAAATTTTTTAGGCTATGCACACATTCTACAATAATAACTGAATAAAAATGTTGTCTTGCTGGAATCAATCTATGCCAATAAATGTGTTTGACAAAAAACAGTTATTAGCAAAGGAAAGAGAAATTATAAAAGGATATATTGTGTCCTAACATCAACTTCTATAAACCATCCTTTTATATAACCTAGGATTAGCAATTAGTTTGTATCCTAACAAAGAAGAGATAATTTGACAAAATTTATGATATAATTTAGATAGATAAATAGCAATACATTCTTTATTCACATGTGTGTTTAATTCACATATTTTAAATTTTAGATGTGTTGAGTCTATTTTTGTTGTTCTTTGTGATTTTTTTTATTCAAAACAATATTTAATTTGTAACTTAGAATAGTTAAACATAAACAATCAAAATATTTGTCAATATATGTTTGTGTGTATGTGTCTATATGTATGAGTATATATAGGTGGGCCCTCTTAAAATATTAAAACACTAATATCAGATTCCACACTCTGGTGGCAAAGAAAACTCAAGTCTTTATTTCTCTTCATTTCTGTTCCAGGACAATACTATTTCTATCTTGTGATTATTTTGTCTTTCTTACTTCTCTGTTCTTCTATGGATAGGATAAATTCTCATAGGATGGGATAAAATGTGTCAGGTCAATGTCTTTACTCAGTGCTCACATCTAGCACTAAATCACTGCTGATCCTGCCAAAATAAAAGACTAGTTCATTGATTTACAATATGAATGGCCTCTGTCTAATGGTATAAACACACAAAGCAAAGAATCTTTCAGAACTTTTTAATAAAAAGTCTTGGATGTGAGATGAATGACCTACAAAAGATGAGGAAATCCACTCCTTTGTTCACCTCAGTGATGTCTATTTTTTGAGCAGATAGATGATTTCTGCTCAAAGAATATAAAACTGCCCATCTTCAGTTTTATCAAAATTCTTAACAGAATCAGAGGCCCCAGCTGAAATAAACTTTGGTGAATATTCCTAAAAAGAGGTTATTTTTTTTTAAATGCCCAAAATTTTTAAAAAAGGGATGTTTATGTATGTGGGGGCACCTAGTTAAACTGCTTTCTTTTACTTTGACTTTTTATTAAGCAAATCCTGTCTTGTCACTTTTACAATTTTATGGGAGAGATCATAAAAGTCATTCTTATTTTCATATATAAATATTATTAGAGTTATTCCAATAGTGATCTTTGATCGCTAAGGTTTATTCTCCTTCTATTTTTCAATATTACAACCTAATTTAGCCTAACCTGTCCTCTAATTCACTAAACATTTTTTAAAAATGATTTTTGATCTGCATTTATCTGACAAGGTGATGCATCCTTTTGAAGTTTTGTCTTGCATCACATCATGATGGCCTGCCACTCATGTGACAAGAGGTTTAAGATGAATGGAGTTAAGGAGAAAGGTCAAATAAAATGCACTGCCAGACTCTGGCACAACACAATCCATCAAATGAAAGAGCAAAACCTCTTTAGCCTGTAAGCATTCAATTACAAATTGTCAAATGTTCATGATAATCTAAAATTCTGGGATGAACTCAAAGTGAATATTGGCTTCAAAGATGGAAAATGGTAATGTTAGTTTTAAGAAATTGATCAATAAACATTTCATTTCTCTCTCTTAGATGAGATGCCATGCTAAATGACATCTTCAGAATTTCATTTTAGTTTAATATTTTATTTATTTAGATGTATAGTTGAATGCTTCTAAGTTAGAAAAATGCTTTCAGTGTGCTTGCAAGAGAACGTTGTTTAATGCAATGATTTAGAAGATAAGTAATGAACTCACATTCTCAGCCATTAATATGTGTAGTGTTATATCTTGCTGTTTTGGAGTTGAAGAGTTAGTGCAAAAATTAGGAAAGGCATACACTTGAATATTCTCAGAGTAAATCAGTTTTATTCTAGTAGGAAAGAAAAATGATACAGATGGCCAAAGGGGCAAATGTGATTGTAGTATAATAAAAGGATTACTTTGATTTCTTATAATAGTTGAGTTCGCAATTACATGTCAAAATTAATTTTAAGGTTTTTTTTTAAGGTGTTAAAAAAACTATACAATTTGGAATTAATATTCATGAAAACTGTTAAAGAAATAACTATTATCATCGGAACTCTAAGCAGTTAGCAATCACACCATAATATCTGTTTAAAAGGTCATATGATGCACTTTTGAAAATAATTAATCCCAATAAGAATTCATGGCGAAAAGATCTCTCAGTAGAAAACAAGTAATCTTTTGGAAAAGAAGGTCAATTAAACATGGAAAATTCCTTCTCCTTTTTTCTTGAGAAAGATGTTGTTGCAACAATTACAAAAAAAATTTTCAAATTCCTTAATTAACTTGCTCTTTACAAGTTAAAAATAATCACTTGAATTTTAACTTGCTATTTTGTTAAAGAAATTTTTCATGTCTGAATTAATAAACTTGCTTTTCACAGTTATGGAATTTACACTTTCAATTCAGTACATTCAAACTGATCTTGATAGTATTAATACTTTAAATTAAAATATAAAAATATTTTAATTTGAATTAGTTAACTGATTCCATAAATAAATAAGGCTAGTGTGTAAGAGTGAATATGCATACGGTAAAGTCATTAATGATAAACATAATTTAATACCTATATTAATCACTTATCTTGTGTTACATAAAACTTCTCAATTATATCAGGCATATAAACATCATAAAATGAGGAAACCTATGCATATAGACTATTTGTACAGCCTTTGCAGTGACTTCCCATGTGGAATTACATATCATAGTTATGTCCTCAGAATTGTACTTTAGCAGTATATAGTGAATTTTATATTTTCTCAGTTCAACTCATTTTGTAACTTCTCATTCAGAATCTCAGAGTGAAATTTTTAATCAGTCCATGACAAACATAAACTCAATATTAACTATGAATTTTGTAAGAAAATTATACCACAAGCAAAATTGAGACATTTTGATAAATTTCTACTATATTAATTGTATGCCATGATTTTTTTTTTCTTTTGAGTTGGAGTCTCACTCTGTCACCCAGACTGGAGTGCAGTGGCCACTACCAGCCACCGCAGCCTCGACCTGCTGAGCTCCGGCGATCCTTCTGCCTCAGCCTTCCAAGTAGCTGGAACTACAGACACATTACCCATGTCTGGCTAATTTTTTAATTTATTGTAGAGATGAGGTCTCACCAAGTTGCCCAGGCGGGTCTCGAACCCACGGACTCAGGCATTCCACTCACCTCAGCTTTCCAAAGCATGGGATTACAGGCTGAGCCACCGAGCCCGACATTTTTTTTTTTTTATTTTTTTAGAGCAAAGCAACTACTTAAAAAATGAAGTGAAGCAGATAGAGTATTACTTTCTAAATTAAAAAGTCCACTAATTATTCAGAATTTTTATATGTTGTGCTTTTATTTTCAAAGCTGAAATACTTCTCAGGTGATACCTGAAAATCTAAGGTTATAGTTTAGGAAAGATACTTTTAAGACACCAGAAAATAACACCATGAATGAAATTTCCAGTAATACTCCGTCATTGAGGATTTTTTAAATTGACTATTGCATTTATTAAATACATTAAAATCTGCAATTTAGAAACAGGTTTTTTGCATACAAAATTTAAAACACCACTTTAAATGAACAAATATGGCTCACTTCATTTTTTTTTTTTTACGACTAGTGTATTGTACACTAGCTCAGCTCCACCATACTACTTGTTCATTCTTTTTACTTGACATTGTTCACAGACTAGTACATATTACAGTAAGAGTACTAGATAAAAACATGAGGTACGAAAGTGGTTCAAAGATTATAGATCATGTAGATCATGCTAGACAGCAAAGAAAACAGCGACCAAAAAAACACCAAATAAAAATACACAAAGAATGTGCATTATTTTAAAAAATCCATTGAGGATTTGATATCATAACAGAAAAAAGCTTTACAGAGAAAATTTGACGAGAAAGAATACTTTTTTTCTCTTTTTGTCTTGCAAACGTACTGCCTTCATACATTATTGAGAAGCTAATTCTTGTAAAATCTAGCAAACACAAAGTATTTTAAATATCATGTGACTTTTATTAGCTTTGTGTACTGTGACTTTTTATTTTATTGTATTTTAAAGATGTTAGGTACAAGTCGGGATTGAGTACATAAATGGTTTTTATATAGGTGAAGTTTGGGCCCCCTGTTAGTTCTCACATTGCCTAGATTAGGATCAGGTATCTTTATTGATGTTATGTGCCTCCTCCTTCCCTGGTAGTGTGCTTCTATGCCAATCCCTTTCTTGTAGTATTATGCTAGATGTTCAGGATCCACTTATGGGTGAAAACATGAGGTATTCAGTTCTTTGTTTTTGTGATAGATCACTGAAAATGATAGACTCTAAATTGATCCAAGTTGCTGTGAAGTCCATAGTTGTGTCCTTCTTTATGGCTGCATAGTTAAATATCATGTGATTACTAATGAATTGATCAGAAAGTGTTTCACAAACATTCACTGTGCATAGAACTTCTAATTACTAAGAACCCATTTCTGCAGTTCCTTTTAGTAGGCTAGCATCATTAAGTGGCAAAAAATGAGCTGCTCAAATGCACGGCAGCAACAATAAGCTCCTTAAGTGGTGACTGAAATCATACTGCATTAAGTCATTAGATCAAGTAACTGACATCTCTCTAAAATGATTATCATTTAAGCATTTTACATTTCAGACTGACGACCAAGATATATGGTAGTCAATGAGTCACCAAACACCTCAGTGACACTTATTTCAAATCAGATGGAACATGGGAAAAAGGGGTAGTCACCTGTCACATCACTATGAATCTGAAAATACTGGCCAGGGAAAGTCTCAGACCTACAGAATAAAAAACGTAAAATAAGAAGCACATACAATGATGACTCAAAGCACTCCACTCAAAGATCTAACTGTTGTTTTTTACCAAATGTCTTAAAGCGTTGCATAAGTGATTTAAAAAAAAAATAAAACTATAGCAGGTTATAGAAGATTAATTTTATAGAACAATTGAGCTTTAAATCACAGCTAATATTTTATTATAAGACTAACACTTTGTTGTAAGACAATTAGTGTTTCCAGTGCATAATACAATCATAAAGTGTAGAGATATGTATAGAATTAATTTTAAGAATGAAATTCTTAAAAAATAATTCACAACTCCAATTAAAATGATTGAAACTCAATAGATTAATAAAAATATAGATTGCAAAATGTTTTTTGTGGAAATTTTCAAATGTAATTGGTTTGATAAATGTTGCATACGTCTTTGAATAATATATTGTGAATGGGCTAGAATGTAATTTTAAAAGCAGAAGTTTCCTTACCATTTCCTGAAATGATGTGGCAAATTATGGTGTTAATAGACAGATAATGAAGAGACACCTGAGCAAATAGGAGTTGTGACATAACTAGAAAAAAGTTGGAGTATTATTTTCTAATAAAAAAATAAAGTTTTTGTGTAGAATTCTATTAAAATTTTAATAACACAATCCATGTTTAAATATTAAGAGTTAGAACTGAAAGCCATTTAGAAAAGCACATCCCCCAACAGTAAGTTATTTAGCATCATTGCTGATATTTATCTTGAAATGCTATGTTATTTATCAGGCCCCAACTGTTCATTCTTCAATTTAGAATCAAAGGATTCATTAGTCCTCAGACACAAAGTTACTACAATATGAATAATAACTGGTAACTATATCCTAAAATACTGAGATTGAAGCTTAAAATGCTATGTAATTCTCTTTAAATATTTTGGCAGACTATCATCTCCTTAATTTTTGCAAGTATCTTCAAGCTTAGTAATAGTTGATATTAACCCCAGACATAAACTCAATTGCACTAATCTTTAAAGTCAGTGAACAATGGCTATATCAAAGATTAGCAATTAATTTGTATGAACATATCTATCAGCAGTCATTTTTCAAAAGTTCTTTTTATGAACAATAAAAGCACTGAAATGTTTATAGTGTAGTTTTTAAACATTACACAGTTTTATGCAAGAAGTTGTCGTTTTTGTTGTCTGACCAGGCCTGGATCTTCCAGAAGTCAGCAAGATAGACTTTGAGCTAAATTTCCTGTCAATTGTGACAAATCACTACATTTTTTTGATACATTTAGTGACCTATGGTAAAATCCTATGAGATTATAGCAAAAAAATGCATATTCCTTTGATCATCAAATTTAAGGATATAACTTCTAAGCGTAGCCAAGTAGCTGAAATGTGGAATTTTTAGAACATTCAAGGCAAAATTGAAGAGTGCAGAAATTGGCTTAGAAAGTATTTAGAATGAAATATGAGGCAGACAACATTCTATCTGAGTCAATGCAATAAAATACCTTCACTGTAAAGGAAGCTGAAGTGCCCTGTGAGTCCATCTGGAAAAGAAAGCTTTGCTGAAGGCAGCTTATTTAAGATCAATCCTCCACTACCACGTTGGCATTCTAGATACATTATCCAAGCACATGAAAGAAATTGATGTTGTAAGCATTAAGTTAAACCATAGAAGTTGTTAAAAGCAAATATTGAATTTGGTCTTGCCAGTGGGTCTGATGATAGTTAACTCATTTGTATGATGTTGTGGTCTTATGTGTCACATTTGGGATTAGTGACTTGTGAGAAATCATACACTTTCAGGTTTCATGAGAAGACAGATATCTCATAAAAGATATTATCTGAGTTCAACTAACAATTGTCATAAGCAAGAGAAAATTATAAAGGGCAATATTTTAAAAAGTATAAAAAAGAAACTACAAAAGAAAGATCCTTTTTGACCCAGCGTGGTGGCTAATGTCTTTAATCTCAGCACTTTGGGAGGCCAAGGTGGGAGGATTGCTTGTACCCAGGAGTTCAAGAGTTCAAAACTAACACGGACAACATAGTGAGACTTTGTCTCTACAAATAATCAAAAAAGTAGCTGAGCGTAATGGCACGTGCCTGTTGTTCCAACTACTTGTGAGGCTGAGGCAGGAGGTTCACTTGAGCCCAGGATGCTGTGGTGAGTGATAATCATGCCACTGCACTCCAGCCTTGGTAACAAAGTGAGACCTCGACTAAAAAACAAACAAACAAAACCTTTCTAAACAGCCTAAAGAGCTACATGATCTTGACTGGAGACTAGAAGAAAATATTCATGTTTACAATATATGTTTATTGTACAATGAACTGCTTTAAAAAATTATACCTGACATAATGAATACATTAGTGCCCTGCGATATCTTAGTTTTGATTTAATAGATTTAAGAGCCTCTTCAAATGTTTGGAGACATTTCATTATTATTCCAAACAGGCACACAGTATTTGAAACTGTTTCCTAGTCATAGTTAAAAGTATCCCTTAGTTGAATTTTAAAATGATATCTAAAATAATATCTTCATTGCATGTTTCACGAATCCTCACTTTGGGGAATGTTTTCAGCAGACATATAAACAAATAATTCCAACATCTGGTACTTGTTGTAAAATTTTGCAATTCAAAATTCAACTAAATAAAATATAATAAAACACATTTGGTTTAAAAATAACTTTGTGTTTGTGTGTACGTTAATGAAATATTTTCAAATAAGAAAATGTGAGACAATTTCTCACTATTGTACCTGTCTGCATTGAAAAGAAATGGGAAAGCATGGAAATTTGAATCAATGAGAAAAAAATACCAGAAAAAGCAAACAGATAAATATGAAATACCATTTTTTCTCTTATTTCTTTTTTTTTTTTTTTTTTTTTGAGTTGGAGTCTCACTCTGTCGCCCAGACTGGAGTGCAGTGGCCGCTCCCGGCCACCGCAGCCTCGACCTGCTGGGCTCCGGCGATCCTTCCGCCTCAGCCTTCCGAGTAGCCGGAATTACAGGCATGCGCTACCACGCCCGGTTGATTTTTTGATTTATTGTAGCGATGAGGTCTCGCTGCCCAGGAGGGTCTCGAACTCGTGGACTCAGGCAATCCACTCACCTCAGTATCCCAAAGGCCCAGGATTACAGGCTGAGCCACCGAGCCCGGCTTTTCTCTTATTTCTTAAAAAGCCTTTTTAAAGAATATTTTTGGGTTTACTTCATATAAAATCCATCATAATGTTACCATAATGGATAGGGAGAATAGAAATATGAACATCAGCAAACAATTTTACTCAATTGCCATGAACAGAACATTATACCCTATACTCGCAGAACACACATTTGAAATTTCAAGAGCAGATGAGGGTTTTATTATGATAGACCCTATGCTGTATCATAAATCTCAATAAATTACAATATAATGAAATACCACAGAACATATTTCTCACTACACCATACATAAGTTAGGTATTAACATCAGAAAATGTCAACAAATTGCCCACTGTTTGAAAATTAATATAGTTCTAAAAAAACTTATGAGTTGAAGAAGAATTAGAAGATAAACTAGAAACTTTTCAACTTTAATTTACACTAGAAGACAAAGTTTGTGGAACTCAGCAAAAGCAATGTTTGAAGCAATTGTGGAGCTTAAATGCTTATATTACAGCAGAAGAAATAATTTAAAATCAATAAGTTGACAGTCTTTCATAAGAAGCTGGAAAAAATAAACTTAAACAATATAAGTAGAAAGAAGTGACTAAGAAAATACGTGCAAAAATCAATGACACAGAAAACAGGCAAACAATATAGAAACTTAACAAAATCAAGTTGATTATTTGATGAGATTAATAAAATTGATAAACATTTTTAGGCAAAATAAGAAAACAAAAAGAAAAAATAGAAATTATTGATATCAGAAATAAAAGGGGAGATATTACAAATTCTACAACAATAAAATGTAATAATGCAATAATTATGCTAATGCATGCAACTTAAAATAAATGGACAAATTATTTAAGAACATTTATTACCAAAATTATATAAACAGAAATAGAAAATCTGCATAAAAATTTGTCAACCTAAAGCATGAGTTTAGAATGCTTTCCTCAAAAAGTAACTTTAGGCACAAATATATAGTGAATTCTATCAAATATTTGTAGAAAAAATCATACTGTTCTTATCCAAATTCTTTCAGAAAGTGGCAGAAAAGAAAACTCTCCAATTCACTTTATGAGACTGTCTAAACTTACAACCAAAACCTGTCAAATGAATTACAAGAGAAGAAAATTACTGACTAATATTCTGTATGGTAACAGACACAAAAGTTCTTAACAAAATTTTATCAAGTTGTGTTCAGAAATACATAAAAATGATTATAGCCAATAACCAAGTGGATCTTATTCAAATAATGCAAAATCAGATTAACATTAATTAGTCTACCAATGTAAATCACTCTATTGGCTGAATAAAGGAAAAAGAAGCAATATGATAAATTCAACAGATGTCTCAATAACATTTTATCAAAATCAATACCCATTCACAATCAATTAAAATCTCTAAAATAACACAAAATCTTATAGAATTTCCTTAACCTGTCAGTTAATTGTAAAAACTTGCAGCTGACATTATATTTAGTGGTGAAATGTTGAACACTTTGCCTCTAAAATCACAAAAAGTAAAAATGTTCATTCTTACTATTTTTGTTCAGCATTGTTTCAAAATTCTAGCTTGTTTAATAAAGCAAGAAAAATAAATATATAAAAAATAAGAGAGAAAATTATAACATTACAGGAAGAGAACACGACTCTCTACAAAATCCTATGAAATATTCACATTTTTTAAAAAGTGAATTCAGCAAGCTCCAGGATATAGGACCAGGAAAAATAAAAATTAACTGTACTTTATAAACTAGCAAAATTTTGAAAAAATATGTTTTGAGATTTATTACACCAGCATTAAAAAGATTAGAAATAAATCTAATAAAATTTAGTAGAACTTCTACATTAAAAACAACAACCCTTGTTCACAGAAACTAAAAGATTTTACCCAGAGGCATGAAACTTTATACACAGAACAACTCAGTATTATAGTACATTAATATACCGGCATGTGTATAGATTTACCGAAATCTTAATAAAAATTGTAGCATTTTTTGGCAGATTTTTTTTCAAGCTGAATAAATTATATATGCAGATTCAAATATATGTGAATAAATAAAGGTATTTTGAAAAATAAATTTTGATTTGGAGACAGTAAATCTTTGTCTTAAATACAAAATGTACTAACCATAAAAATTGATAAATTAATAATAAACAGAAACAATTTTTTATTCCTCAGAAATAGTGCTAAATGAATAATCAGGCAAGCCACACTGAAAGAAAATATTGCCAGTAATGTGTCTAGTAAAAATGTATACCAAAAATATTTAAATAATTTTGTAAAATTTAATGTTAAAAAGACATTAAAATCTTGAAGAAAAGACTTGAACAGACACTTTACTGAAACCATAATGATAAACTACTTCATAAACACTGGAATATCTAAAATCACAAAGATTTGTTTGATAGCAAATGTTGGTGAGTTTTTGGAATTTTAATCAATAGCTGATAAGAATATAAGATAGTACAACCATCTTTGGAGAATGGTTTGTTATTTTCTTATAAAGTTAAACATACACCTATTCTGTGACCAAGCAATTCCACTCTTGATTATTTAAATATGAAAAATGAAAAACGTATGTACAAAATTACAAGTATAAGAATAGGTATAGCTGGATCATTTATAATAACCAATCACTCAAAGGACAAAAATATCGTTTAATAGAAAATGAATTAATTCATATTAACACAATTCTTTTTTGCAGCAACAAAAAAATGAACTAGTGATTCACACGACAACATTCATGAGTCACTAAAACAGTTTGTACAGAGAAAAAATATTAAGAAAAAAAGGCAAACCTCAACGAGGAAGTACTATAATTCCATTTACATAGGCATCAAAACCACAAAAAATCAATTCATGTGCTCAAAGTCAGAACACTAGCTTCCTATGGCAGTAATGGTTTAAAGAAAATTGGTATGAGAGAACTTCTGTATTAATTAAAATGTTCTATATTTTTATTTGAGTGTTCATTATATAGATATATGTATTTGTCAAAATGTATTACATATGCAATAAGATGAAAGCATTTAGCATTTTAGAATTTTTACTCAATAAAAAAGTAAAATCCTGGCAATACATCCTTAAACTTTAAGTACCTCAAGAGTATAATCAGAAACTGGTTAAATTCAAGGTCCACAAACTTTACAGTAAAGTCTACAAACCTTTCAAAGTTTTGCAACCTATTTATTTTTCTTTGAAAATTCCTTACTGGTATGTTTTGAATGTGTCACCTCCAAAATTCAGGTGTTCAAACATAATTGACAACATGATGGTATTCTAAGGTGGCTTTTTAAAGAGGTGATTAGGTCATGAGGGGCCCTCCCTAGTGAATGGAATTAAGGCCTTTATCAAAGAGGCTTCACACAACCTTTGTCTCTTGCTCTCCTGATTTCCACCATATGAGTACACAGCATTCCTCTCCTCCAGAAAATACAGCCCTTGCCAAATTGATGCAACATCAATATCAGAAATGAAGATTTATGAGTAATAATATTGCACTTTCCAGAAAATTAAGAAAGATGACAGAACCTCATTTTCCTCAAAAGGCATACAAAAAAAAAATCTAGAGCAGTAAGATTTATACATGAGACCAAAAGAAGAATTTTCTGATATTGTTTTTGTGAAAGCTAAGCAAATTTCCAAAATAATTTAAAGAGTCTCTGTTTCTGGAGATCTTAACAGAGAAAAGACTATTGCATAAGATGCCTTTCTTCATATAAAATTTGCAGTTTCTAGATATTCCTTACAGTTCTGTGAATGTGGCTACCTAGGGATAAATAAATGTAGGAACAGAAAACATTAAAGCATTTTGTGACTCCACAAGCTCCTGAGCATAATTCATGCAGTATAAAAAAGACAACTGAATTTTATGTCTGTGAAAAGGTAGGTTATGTGTCCCTTAAGCCCAAAGTGACATAGTATAAATGAATTACTTCATTTTTAGAAATATATCAACTAAAACACTGCTAGAGTTTACATCATGGAAAGGAATATTCTTCCTAAATGTCAAAATATATAAATATTCATAGCACAGACATTGCGGCCCACATTTTAACTCACTGTCTACTTGACACCATTGGTGTGAGACACCTGTGAGAGTAGTCTTTTGTGCGACCATGATAGTCACATAATAATAGGGGGAAAAGTTTGAAAAATAAAAATGGGCCTAAGCATGACCACATCTACAGAAGGTTTATTGTTTTCTCCATAAAACATGTGCTCAAAATTCATGAAACTTGCTTACTTGACATTTTTTAAAAATCTATCTCATAAAATGAAGAAATAAGCTTCATAAAATGTGCACAAAGTTATATTTAGTGAGTAGAAGAAGAAGAGAGAGAAAAAATAACAACCTGAAGGAATGTACAACATTTAGTAGCCTGGAAAATGATATTGTAATGAAAAGGGATGTACAGTTTTCAAAAATAAAAACAAAAATATTCTATAGCTGAAAGAATTAATGACATTTGATAGAAATAAGTTTTCTGGAAACTGAAGAACAGACAGTGCTGGTGTGGTAGCATTGTTGCCATTAGCCTAAATCATTTCTAATACATCAAAGTGTTCACAACACTGACAAAAGCAATATAAGAGAGTGTGTGCATGCATGAGTGCTTATACACATCACAAATAAACTTCCAAGACTCAATCTTTAGATCATTACTAAAAACACACACTCTTGAAGTAATAAATTAGTTTATATATTAATAATATGAATATAGATATGTCTGAGATTAAAACAAATCCATTATTTTTTAATATAAGGGATAAGTGCAAAATTGAGAAGATTTTTTGGGGAAAATATAAATGGATATTCCCTATAGAAATATCGTAGTCTGAATTTTTTTTTTTTACAAAAAGTTCTCTGAGGTTTGTTTATTTGTCTATTAAGGTTACAAAATAAATATTAGCATGTGAAATGCATGTTTTCTCTAATCATTGTTATAATATTATCATTACCTTTAAATTTAATTTAGCACTCTGCAATGAATGAAATTTCAATTAAAGGGAGAAAAATCTTATATTATTGGAATCTCATATGTTCTAGGTTGACATTATGTGGGGCAATTTTCAAAACTGAATACCAATAGATCTTTAGCTAGCACATTACTAATAAAATAGACATTAAAGTTTCCTGCTAGAATTATGCAACCAAAAAGCAGTTGACTCTATGCACAGTTACATACTAAGAGGTCACATGGCCTAATCTTTATCTGATTCATGCATTTCCTTTTAAAAGTTTCAACTGTTCAACAGCATCTCTGTGCACAAATCCAGTGACTAAACATTAAATGCCAGTTTTCTTTGTTAACCTCTTTCATTGAGAAATTTATTTTAAGAAATGCATGCTCTACTATCAAAATAAGTACTTGCCAACAAGATAACATTATACTTGAGTTTCAAATTCAATTTTTTGTTTAGTGAGGCTAAAAATATCATTTTTGGAGAAAGGAGCATTCAGCTAATATATTAGTACTTTATCAATGGTATGATTTTCATCATGTTTTTTACTTCTATTGAATTACTTTGTCATTTATAAACTTTTAAGCTTTTTAACTGTATGTAGCAAAATTCATAGCCACTATAAATTAAAAAGCCTCAGTATTTTAGTGTTAATATTTATATATCATATGCCATGAACAGAATTTTAAAGAAAAATTCAAAATTATTTTCTCCTTTGTATCAATATTGTGTGAGCAATGGTAATGTCACATTTATTTCACTCTGCAAAAGATGAACATTTGATATGGAGTCATCATACTAGTCCAATGACTTGGTTATGGACTATTATGGACTTTGCTAATGTTGAATGCATGTTTAATTTCATGATTTGAAGATATCATGCCACAATAAAAGTGGCATTTCCATTTTCTTTTCCTTTTTTTTTTTTGAGTCATGGCCTCAGTTCCTCTGTCTGGAATACAGCGACATGATCATGACTTACTGCAGTCACAACCTTCTGGGCTCAGGTGATCTTTCTGCCTCAGTCTCATAAGTAGCTGGGAAGGCAGGCATGCACCACCACACTTGGTTAATTTGTTGACTTTTTGTAAAGACAAGATCTCACCATGTTGCCCAAGCTAAACTCAAATTCTTGGATTCAAGTAATCCTCCTCCACTGGTTTTCCAAAGTGCTGAGATTATGGGCGTGAACCACTATGCACAGTCAAAAATGACATTTCCATGGATTATACTGAATAAGAGATGACCTTAAATTCAATGAACTAGACTTTGTGAAAGATAATTCTGCATGGGTTTCTCCTGCCTCTATGTGTCTTGTAAATAGAAGCAGTGACTGCTCCTTGTTCTGTACTATCTTTTCAAGGATATTTGTACAGCAAACAACCTTGGAAGAAAGAAATAGTGTCTTCCTCTGGAGTAATGATCTTACTCCACATTATGTAGGATTTGGGATCCCTAAGCTCTTGGTTTCCCCCTTATAATGCAAACCACTGTACATTCTCATTACCCCATGGGGAAAATGCACCAGTGTTCATGTTGCTTGCTCTAATGTGAGTAATAAAGTCCTTTGTCTCTGCTCAGCAGTCTTTGTCAGCATCCCTAAAACTGTGGCAGGCTATCTTGTTAGCTTGCATGTCAGGGCATGATCTCAAACCTTTCACAGTGTTAGATAGTTTAGTAATGAGAAAGTGACACTGAAGAGATCTCTTTCCAAAAGAGGAAGGATGAGGGCCTCATGGGGTAAGAAGAAATACAAGAGGACTCCCAGGGATCTAGTAGTAAATGTTCTTGTCTTAGTACTAGGAAAACAGTAGGGAGTAAGTATCTTTCTTGTCCTGTCTGTTAAGAAACAGAAAAGAGTTGGTATATAAAGGCTGGAAATTGAAAGATAGCTTTAAACCGAGCTGTTCAAGAATGTGGAAACATTTCCTCTAAAAACT
Organism: Carlito syrichta; assembly: GCF_000164805.1. Taxonomy (NCBI): domain Eukaryota; kingdom Metazoa; phylum Chordata; class Mammalia; order Primates; family Tarsiidae; genus Carlito; species Carlito syrichta. The sequence continues at coordinate 198,579 of NW_007041104.1, forward strand.
GGAACAAAACAAGGCTGCCACTCTCACCCCTCTTGTTCAATACTGTGTTGGAAGTCCTACCTAGGGCAATTAGACAAGAGAAGGAAATCAGGGGTATCCAAATATGAAAAGAAAGGTCAAGTTATCCCTCTTTGCTGATGATAAAATCCTATACCTTGAAAATCCAAGAGAAGCTGTCAAAAACCTGCTTGCACTGATAAAGAACTTTGAAAAAGTCTCAGGGTACAAAATAAAGGTGCAAAAGATAGTTGCATTCCTATACACCAACAACAAGCCAGCAGAGACCCAAATTAAAAGTACAATCCTATTCACAATAGCCACACACACACACACACACACACACACACACACACACAGTATCACCCCAACCAGCAAAGAAAAAGACCTTTATAATGAGAACTACAAAACACTGCCAAAGAAATCCAAGAAGACACAAACAAATGGAAAAATGTTCCATGGTCATGGATAGGAAGAATCAACATTGTTAAAATGCCCATCCTTCCAAAGATAATCTAAAAATTCAATGTAATACCCATTAAATTACCAACATAATTCTTCTCAGATCAGGAAATGACAATACGGAAATTCATATAAAAGCATAAATGACTGCAAATAACCAAAGCAATCCTTAGCAAAAGAAACAAAGCAGGAGGTATCACACTTCCAGACTTCAAACTTAACTATAAGACTACAGTAATCAAAACAGCCTGGTATTGGTACAAGAACAGGCATACAGACCAATGGAACAGGATAGAGATTCTAGAAGCAAAGCCTCAATTTCTCAATCAACTCATCTTTGACAAAGTCTCCAACAACCACTGGGAAAAGGAGAATCACCTCAGGAAATGGTGCTGGGGAAACTGGCTGATCATAGACAGAAGAATGAAACAGGACCCCTACCTATCACCACACACAACAATTAACTCTAAATGGATCAAGGACCTAAATGTAAAACCTCAAACTATAAGAATCTTAGAAAAAGCAGGAGACACCCTTATGGAAATTGGAACTGGCAACCAATTCCTGATCAGAACCCTAAGTACCCATACCATTGAAATAAGATGGACAAGTGGGACCTCATCAAACTAACGAGCTTCTACAAAGCAAAAGAAACCATCAAGACCATCAAGAGGCAGGGAGATAGCCCACAGAATGGGAAAAAAAAAATTTGCCAGTGTATATCTGACAACAGCCTAACATCTAGGACCTACAAGGAACTCAAATGTGCCAAAAGGAAAAAAAGTAGCCCCATTAAAAAGTGGACAAAAGACATAAATAGACACTTCTCAAAAGAAGATAAACAGGCAGCCAACAGACACAAGAAAAAGTGTTCAGCCTCACTCATCATCAGAGAAATGCAAATCAAAACCATACTGAGATACCACCTATCCCCAGTAATAATGGTCATCATTAATAAAACAAACAACAACAGATGCTGGTGAGGATGCGGAGAAAAAAGGAACGCTTCTATACTGCTAGTGGGAATGCAAGCTAGTGTAACCTCTTTGGGAGACAGTGTGGCAATTTCTGAAAGAACTAGAAATTGACCTTCCATATGATCTAGCAATCCCCCTATTGGGAATATACCCAGAGGAAATCAAATCATTCTACAAAAAAAGATACCTGCACACATGTGTTTGCTGCAGCTCTATTCACAATAATAAAAACATGGAACCAACCATACTCCCCATCAAAGCTGGACTGGATTTTTTAAAAATATGGTATATATACACAATGGAATATTATGCAGTCATAAGGAAGTACAAACATATGGACTTTGCAGCAACTTGGATAGATTTAAAATCGATCATACTCAGTGATCTATCACAGAAACAAAGAACAGAGTACCATATGTTTTCACTCATAAGCGGACCTTGAATAATTACTATAATACTATAAGAAAGGGATTGACAGTAGTGGAAAACTGCCAGGGGAGGGGGTGGCATTGGCAGTTGAGGGAACCTGCTAGGGGATGGAAGGGCACAGCTCATCAACAAGGGTACCTGCATAATCAACATTTGTATACCTAACCCTGAATTGTACCTCACATCTTTAAAAGAAAAAAAAAGATAAATTGAGCTGTCCAAACAGCACCTTGATTGTTCTCTACTCTTCTATAAGGGGTAAGGGAGTGTTGAGGCGGGGGTATTATTATGACAATGGGACAGCATGCTCCAAGCCCCTAACTAAAAGGTCATGAAGCCATGGCAGCTAAACCAAAGTGTCCCAAAGTTGAAATCAATATTGTCTGCAGTGATAACCCTGCAATTCAATATAGAGCTTTTTGGTGGACAAAAAACATGAGAAATTATTTCGGTTGATCCATGAGCAATGATAGATTGAGCATGAATGCAAATGCAAAGGCTTTCTTGATATTTCAGAATCACACTCTTCTTCTGTACCCTCTATTTCTTTTCACTCCCTCTAATATGACCCCTTTTAAATATTAAACTGCAGAGTAAAGCATACCTCTTTGAGGCCTCAAATTGTGGAAACAAATTATGGCTTCCCATTGAACTATCTTGGTCACTGTAGTAGGTTAAATAAAGGCCTTAATAAGATATTTTCAAGTAATAACCCATGAATATCCATGAAGCTGATCTTGTTTGGAAATAGTTCCCTTATAGATGTAATTAAATTAAAGATGAAATGAGATCATCCTGGATATAGGGTAGGACCTAAATCCAATAACTAGTGTTCTTATAAGAAAAAGGAGATAATGACATGAGACATACCAAACAACTGAAACCCAAGGTGGAAGGTCATATGAAGACTCAGTCAGTGATGCATCTCAAGCCAAGGAACACCAAAGATTGCCTTCAGCCAGGAGAATCTAGGATTAAAGTATAGAATAAATTTTCTCTCAGAGTCTCCAGAAGAAACTATTCCTTCTGGCATCTTAACTTCAAACCTCTGGCCTCTTGATTAGTAAAAGAAAACATTTCTGTAGTTTTAAACCATCAAGTTTGTGGAATAACTTGGTATAGCAGCCCTACATAACTAAGCAGTCAGTATTTGTTGTTTACAATAAGGACAACTTTTCTGATGAGACTGACTGAAATCAACTGCTGATGGAGCATGCATGAGCCAGATTGCCCTAGTCATTGCTACCTGAATCCATCATCATGATAGGTGTAACAATATACTCATCATCATAGACTAGAATTCTATGTCAACAGTTTTCCAGGATACAGTATTGCAATTCCAATCCAGTCAGTTGATTGGAATTGCAATACCTGTGTAGTCTTTGAAATTAATATGTATAACGATTTTCACTTTCCAGATCATTTCCTATTTTAAAAAATAGCATGCAATTCATTGCAAAAGTCATTGAAACATAGGCTGATAGTCCTTTGATGGGCTTTTCCTGATCCATACAATACAAAGGTATCTAGTATTGGTGAATATTAGAATAGTCTCCCCAATATCACTCCATATATTTCAGACTCTATATCCATCATCTCTTCCTGATCTAAACACCTTAGTAATAAATTTTGGCCTTTGAATGTAGTTGTATCCAGAAAGAAATCATCTTCTCTCATTTATAGTAATAATCAGAGAGCAATAAAGGAGGTACTGGGATGAATATATTGCCTGCCGAGTATCATGCAGTGACCCATGTAAGGTACATAATAGGTTTCTGTTTTATAAAAGTGTCTTTGTCTCTCTTACTTCCAACTCTTCTGGATGAAAAGTGTATGTACAAACAAGATATGATTGAAAGAAATTTGTAGTTTATGAAATGGGAAACTCCAACTTTGTGGCAGCAAATGGAAAACAATCACCCCACCACCTTTATAGGGAATATGTTGAGGCCTTGAAGCTATGGGGCAGAAAAAGATAAATTACTTTTTGTCGTAGCCATTCCTAGAACCCCCTTCACAGAGGAAAATACACTGGCACAGTTCTCCAAACTAATGCAAATACCTTAAATTTAATTGGCTATTCAGTTTGCTATACCTCATAAGATGACTTTAGCAACAATTTAGTTAGACTTTAATAACAATTCAGCCAACAGTTGTCACTAAGATGACCCCCAACCTGGACAGCACCTAAATGGAAGACGACCAAGACACTGAAGCAGAGAAACCAGATAAGCTGCTCCCAGACTTCCCATATACAGGCAATGAATGTGCATTGTAAGATGCTAAGTTTGTGGTGATTTGTTACACTGCAAGAAGAAACTAAAATGCCATGACTTAATGAATATATTGAATGTCATTTCATCCCATGACAACTACTACCTAGTTGTTGGAATGGACAAAGGGCAGTCCTCAAGAACAAAGAGAAGATTCAATTACTTATAATGAACTGGAAACTCTTAAGACCTTCCAGCAGGAAGGGAGACAGTACTGGAGTTTTGTCAACCTGTGGTGTGTGCCTAATGTAAGTTTCATTTGGGGGACTTCATCAATTATAAATAAAACTTTTTTTCAGGGGACACAAGGCACATCACTGAGACTGTACTACTTGTGAGATGTAAAGAGTTAATTTGACTCAATCTCCAAAACAATGATGGGTACCTTAAATAAGCACCACTTATAGATTATGTCACCCTCAAGCAACTGAGGTTGTCTCTATAATGGGGGTCATACAGTTACAGAAATTGCTATGAAATTTGTCCATAAGTTTAGCTGAATAGATCAATGACACTACCTGAACTCTGAGAGGCATTCATCTCAGTCTCAGTTCACTAGCCAAAGCAGAGGTGGATAACGAATAGTTTCCTCTTTGAGGACCAGTAGAAGTCTGTGCAATTACTAATACAGTATGATGTACTTTGATGAATACTTTAGCCATGTGGAAATGCCAATACCAAAATGTCAGTTAGGTAGAGAAAGTCACCTGGTATTTTAAGTTAGAGGCTGATGATTTGTGGGACTTTTTTTTACTTTTTCCACCTGGAACATTTACAGGCATGGTTGAGACAAACAAGGAAGGTTGTTCTCGTCTAGCTTCATAAAGCACTGCTGGTAGAGACTAATTAAATGTTGAATGATACAACTGAATGGATTTCTTCCCAGCCTCAGTTCATCAGATTAAACAGAGTGCCTGACAAAGTGGCATACTCATGGAAAATATTTCCAGTAGCAGGATGTGATAGAAACGAGGTGCATATATTTTTAGGTGACAATTCTCAGTGGATCTCTTACATTTCTTCACATCTTACAATAGTTGTATTAGTGGTCTTCATCCCAGGCTATCTTTTCAGGTGTCAACAATTTTGGAAGATAGAGATAGTGTTTCCTCTCTGAGTAAATGACAGGTATGCTTTTTGCTCATTATAACATATTTAGATTTCCTAAGCTCAGGGTTTCTATTCTACAATGTAACCATATATAAGGTCCCTTGTATATAAGGGCCCTTCTGCATTGCCTTTTGGGAGTCGGGTAAAAAGAATGAATTCAAATATATTCGAGACCTGCCTGGGCAGCGAGACCTCATCTCTATAATAAATCAAAAAATCAGCCGGGCGTGGTAGTGCATGCCTGTAATTCCGGCTACTTGGAAGACTGAGGCGGAAGGATCGCCAAAGCCCAGCAGGTCAAGGCTGCGGTGGCCGGGAGCGGCCACTGCACTCCAGTCTGGGTGACCAAGTGAGACTCCAACTCAAAAATAAATAAATAAATAAATAAATAAATAAATAAATAAATAAATAAATAAATAAAAAACAAATATAAAGTTCGCATTGATTGCTATAACGTAGCAAGGTCATTTTCTTTCAACTAGTAGTCTGTGTCTTATGAGAGAATACCTAAAAACAGAATACCTAAAAAAGTTATGGCAAGCTAACTTTTTAACTTGAAGATTGTTTAAATATTAAACCTTTCTATATTCTTCAAATTTCAGATACATTGTTATAAAACAAGAAAACGCTCATAAAATATTTTATATCTATTTTTGAAAATCAGTTAAATTTACTAGAGCAATAGAAGCAATTACTGTTTGCATTTGTATTATATCAGAATTAAAATCACATCTTTCCAGCTGACTATGTACTTAATGGCTTTCATTTGAGACTTTTTTCCTCAGTGATACAATTTATTCAACTTTATAATTTTAATAACTAAGAACTGTCCATTAATTTAAATTTTTACTGAAAATAAATGTAAAATATCTGATAAACAGAAAAAAAAGAAAAATCATTTTTAGTGTAACAATGAAAGAATAAAATATTTCTTCTGATTCTATGCCTTAGAGGCTGAAAAACAAAGTGTTGGATAGACATAGACATACCGGGGAAAACCCCAAAATCCTGGAATATATTTATTTGAAAATGTATATTTATTCTTTCATGTTTAAACTTCAGTCACCTTCAAAGTACTCTTTGTCTGAGGCAATACACCTATCGTTAATGTCTAAGTCATTCTTCATATTGGGAAATTCTAATTTTCAATGGTTTGAGACAACTGTCTGGTTATTTTACTAAACCAGTCACTGTAATTTTTTTCCCCAATCTTCTAGTACTTGTAGTTATTTAGAACAGATTTGCATAGCTGATGTCATCTTATTTAGTTATACCTGAGTTCATTAGATAAATTAATAAATTTGGCATACTTCCAAGTAAGACAGTGTTTAATAAGTCAAGAATATCAAAATAGGTGAATTTAGTAGTCCAATGAGGATTACTTTGTGTCAAATAGTGTCCACTAATCTAGAATTTTCCCAAGTTGATTTAGTACATAAACTGATGGATAGATTCTTAAGTATAACCTATGTAAATGTTGAATTCTAAATGTTGCATAACAGATGAAGACAGTTTTTAAAATACTACATTTTAAAAACTTACAGCCAATAAGGAAATTCATTGACATATGTGGATATGGATATATCTCTTCTGGTTGATAAACAAAGCTGAAATGAAAGGTGACTCCTTTGAAAGCAACTTATATACATTACATTTCACATGTAGCATTTACAGAACTTGGTATCTAATTGCCTTCTGTCACATCTCATTAGCTATGTCAGTTCATCTCAACACCATGCATGTCACACAGATGTAATGCATCAGTAAAAAAAGACAAGAGGATCCTATTTGTATTGGCATCATATGTGCACTTTAAATTGAGATGCTGCCTGATCAAGATCCAAAAAAAACATGAAAAGGAAAATGGAGCAGTTTCCATTGATATTTTTTGAATTATACAAAAATGTACTAACACTTAATATAAGTAGATTTCAGTCCCATTAAACTTCAGATATTTCCAACACATGTTATCTGCAGCAATTCTCATCTTCATATTCAAATGTATTCAAGGTTGTAATAGATATATTTCCCGCCCGTTGACCAAATTTTCTTTCTTAAGTCATACGCTACATAGGTAGTTACAAAGAGAAGTGAAATTAAAATAAAGGTATATTGTATTTCTCCATAAATATCTTAAACATTGGGATCAGCCCATGTTATGTCAAATGAAATATATTCAAGATATGAGGTTATTTTTTTGAAGGAAAACAATGAAAATCAATGCGATTGAAATGTATAAACATCATGACATCCTATAACTTTGGAAAAGTAATTAAAATACTACTGGCACTTTCAAGTAGTACGTAATTCTTATGCTTGGTGAAAAACAATTTGAAATCAGCTTGAAATAACTTGTCTGGGCAATGTGCCCCAAATTATACTTTATATAAAATTATTTCTATGATAAAGTATATGCTTTAGATGAAATTTTTGTTTTCTTTTGTTTGATTTTGCCTTTTATTTAGACAGGGTCACAACTTCTTTAAAGAAAAAATTGTAAAGACATCAAGAGGTTTTTGGAACAAAAAATAAATTATTTCATTAGCACTCAATATAAGCTCATAACTTGCACTTCTTTTCATATTATCTTTGGGGAAAAAAGTAGATAAAGATTTATCTTCAATTAAATTGATGATTCAAATAAAAACTTTTGATATTGCAATGAATGAGGCTGAAGGCACCGGAAAAATGCTCATTTGAATCTATTTTGAGGAATGGTTGAGGACAGTGTTAAAATATAATATGCGAATGTCTTGCATTAATTTCAAAATATACTGATTATCCTACCAGTATTTCACTTGCCATGGAAACTATGTCCTTTTTATTTAAGTGACTTCAGGACAATACCAGAATAACTGTGCATAAAAAATGAAATCAGTAGAAATACATTATGAAAATTAAGATATTCAACTATTTGTATTACCTTTAGAAAATGAAAGTCAAATAGAACGCTTAGATACAGAATATTTGAAATATAAGAGATACTATTCTTTAGAAATTAAATAAACATTTTTTAACTATCAAGCTGAATTTGTCACTTTTTCATGAGTTAAAAGGCAGTGCTTTATTTTTAATTATAGAAAATAAGTATAATCGTCCATCAATATATTCTGGGAAGTTTCTAATACTCATTTGTTTTACATATGTCTTTAAGATGTCCTGTTTTTATTTGTAAAAAAATAAAAATTCTTAGAATTCTCATTAATGCAGTAGAAAAATAATTATTCTTTTTAAATGATACTGAAAAATAAGTTTTCCTCTAATTTTTTACCATATTAGTATCTGTTACATCATGTGGAATTTAAATATTATTCTTAAGGTCATTGAATACAAACATTAATCAACACATTGACATTTATGTCTTTTTTTGCAATTATTTGGAATTTGAGAGTTTATCTGCTATTACATTTAGAGGTTTATTTTAATATTGAATTTAAATGATCTGGGGTCATGATAAGGTTAACTTTAAGAGAACTGTTGATGATGTTAAGAAAATTGCTTTTCATAAATACATATGATGTGTAACTCTGACCCAGTATGTCATGTGTTTATGCATCTTAAAGTTTTGTACATCCATATACAAAAAGACAACAGAATCAGTTCTGGAAAATTCATGTAAAACATACTATATAATTTATGAACTAAAATACAGCCTTAGCTTTTGGGATGTTGGAAAATATTGAATCATCTGTTTATAATCAGAATTGAAGTACTGTAATATATGTGTGTCTAAAATAAAAACATTTTCTATTAAATTTGTGAAAATATTGATATGTATATAGAAAGACAAGAAAATATGATACACGTGTTTCAAAAAGAGGGCTAGGGTCACCTCTGCACAATAATACAATGTCTATGCAATTAACAAAAGTAAGCAGAGAGAGAATATGAGAGAGAACAAGTCATAGTGATAAAGCCAAACAAACTGTAAGAACTTCGACAGTACATAAAGAGATACATTCATATTATGGAAATGTTTACAGAATATTCCTTTTTTTAATAGGTATATTTACAATTGGTACATGACACTATATTTATAAAACACCAAGATAAAATTAAGATATACAATATATTATTTCATAGTTATTTGGTGTTACAAGCTAAATACGCCTTATTATCTCATTATCAATAGGAATTAAAATGAAACAAACTATATGCACTGCATTTGTTTAAGTGGGTCTATCAACAAACATAACCACTGAAAGTTTCACAAAGATCATAAAAAAGAAGCATTTAAAGGGTTAAATTTCAATATGGAACATGACAAAATAACAATGGGTCATATCTGTGAATCTGAACAAAGTCTAGTATACAATCCAATCTAAAAGCCTTCAAGAAGATAGATTCTGCACTCTCAGCTCAGAAGTCACAGTATTCAGATTGATAAAATTTTCACATACCATGAGCACATCCTAATAGCATTCACATTAACACCTAAGGAAAGTGGCTTTTCACAAATCACATTATTTAAAAAATTCAACTACATATAAAACATTAGGTCTGCTACAAGGCTGTTGCACAGAAGGAAATCATCTGCCCTTACAATTTGTCGCAAAGATTTGAATTTAGTATATATGACCATAAGAGATAGCACATTCATTTCAAATTTACAATTTGAAGCAAAGATAAACTGTTATATTCTATTGTCAGGAGTCATGTCAATCCTACAGTTTCTTCTTCTTAATTCTGTTTTCTAAGCTGATATTCAGTTAAAATCTTTTAGGCATTTAGGATTATTGTTGAGAAATTTGTAAAGCTAATGCCAAAAGAAATTATAAAAGTTTGTTGATATAAATTTATCCACAATTTATAAAGGAATTGAGGAAAAGCTATTTTTCTAGAAGAGACAAACCTACTATGATTTAGCCAGCATTATTTTCTCTTTGATTATCCTATCTTCCAGTAATATTTCTCTCCTAATAATAAGTTATATCAGATTTTTGTACTGTGGATAAATGCTAATAACTATAATATGTATGTATAATTCCATTATGAATAGCAGCATCCTCATTCTCTGAAATTAATTTATCAGAATGATTCACAATATAATATTTATAAACAGGCCTAATTCAAATTTGCTATTTATAAGAAACCCTCTAAAATCACTAAAACAACTGAAAATGATACCATCCTAACCAATTATGACCAAACAGTCCGAAACTGCAATAACAAATACACTTTTATTCAAGTGCAGAATTTTTGCCTACATTATCCTGAGATCACATATTGTCTCATGACACTATTACTTTGCAAGTATTGTTTGTCTTCTAGCTCTCCCTTGTGTATCTGTTTTGGTAAATCATAAACATCATTAGAAACATCTATGAAATAGTCTACAAAATGTTTGCTGCCTAGCTCCCTCCCCATTTCCTACTGCTTTTTTTCTCTATTGTGCTACCACTCTACTTTACATGTTCACCTCTATCTTATTGCACTCTGTTTTAATTTTTGTTCTGCATGTCAACAATTAGTATTCTTAAAAGGTTTTGCACCCGTTTTTTTATTTTATTTATTTATTTATTTATTTATTTATTTATTTATTTAATTTTAATTTTTTTTTTTTTTTTTTGAGTTGGAGTCTCACTCTGTCGCCCAGACTGGAGTGCAGCGGCACACTCCCGGCCACTGCAGCCTCGACCTGCTAAGCTCCGGCAATCCTTCTGCCTCAGCCTCCCAAGTAGCTGGAAATGCAGTCACGCGGTATCACGCCCAGTTAATTTTTGATTTACTGTAGAAATAAGGTCTCACCAAGTTGCCCGGGTGGGTCTCGAACCCACAGGCTCAGGCAATCCACTCGCCTCGGCCTCCCAAAGTGCTGGGATTACCAGCTGAGCCACCGAGCCCGGCCAGCACCCGTTTTTTAAATATTTCCTCTGTAAAAAGGTGAGTCTAGTGAATTACATGAACATATCTAATAAATGAATAAATTAATGAATCAGTAGACAAACTATTTTAAAAGGTAACTAGTGAAAGTAGATTTAAACAAAAAAGTTAAAGTGCATCTTTTCATCTTTTAATTTTAAAGATGACACTACAGGCAAGAACTTGCCACTGACTTGGTATAGTTAATATTGTTGGGCCAGTTTATCACTCTCTCTCTTTCTCTCTCTCTCTCTCTCTCTCTCTCTCTCTCTCTCTCTCTCTCTCTCTCTCTCTCTCTGTCTTTTTCTCTCTCTTTCTCCACTCATAAACACTTTTCTAAATGGTCTGAACCTGGTGGGATTGGCACTTGAGGGAAACTGCCAGGGGAAGGAGGGGCACACCTTGTCAATAAGGGTACCTGTATAATGAACATTTGCATACCTAACCTTGAACTGTACCCCACATCTTTAAAATTAAAAAAAAATTAAAAAGGAAAAGGAATGTTCTGAATGTGACCATTTGATTATAGGTTGTCGCTGTTAGGTTTTAAGAATGCTGTGTCACCTTAATCTTAAATGAAAACATGTTCACTAGAGCCATTTTGTTTAATAGTTGACAGCTATATGATTACATGGCATGTTTATCATATGTATTTGCCCACTTGAGTTTATTTTATAAAAATATTTTATTTTCTTGCCTCCTCCTTCTTCTACTCCTTCTGCCATTCATAAGGTGGAGACACAGAAATAGTATTAGAGTTTCTCGCTAGAGAAACAGAACCAAGAGAAGTAGATGATTAGATGATAGATAGATAGATAGATAGATAGATAGATAGATAGATAGATAGATAGATAGATAGATAGATTAGTTAGATAGATAATTTATTATGAGGAGCAATTGGCTCACATATTAAGGAGACTGAGAAGTTCCATGATCTGCCATCTGTAAGTTGGAGGTTCAAAAAAGCTAGTGCTTTTTTGTTTTTTTTTTTTAATTTAAAAAACCATTTTTATTCAGGCAAACAGCAAAATAACACAATTAGATGCTATGAATTAGGAAAGCTAGTGTTATAGTTTTAATTCAAATCCAAAGACCTGAGAATCAGAGGAGCCAATGGTGTAAGTCCAAGTACTTGTCTGAAAGCTAGAGAAACAAAAGTGCCAATGTCTAAGGGCATGAGATAATGAATGAACCAGTTCAAGCACAGAACTAGAGCAAATTTTCCACCTCCACCTTTTTTGTTCTATTTAGGCCTTAGTGAATTGGGTTGGATGATCTTCTCACCCCCATAGTGAGGGTGATCATCTTTACTCAGTCTACCAATTCAAATGCCCATCTCTTCTAGAAACACCCTCACAGACACACTCAGAAATAGTGTTTCACCATCTATCTGAATATCCCTTAGCCTAGTTGAATTGACACATAAATTTAATCATCATGTGTAGTAACAAAGCTCTAAAAAAAGTAGATATACAGCCTCCATTGGATTCTGATTTCAAGAATATATAAAGTGTTAAACTCTGGAAAGTTTCTGTTTGGTAAAGGAATTGATACCACACTGGTATCTCATGCTGACTGCCTGACTCCTAGAGCGTAGCTATTGAAAACAAATAAAAAACCACCAAAAGAGATGCATTTGCACAGAACATTGGTTTTTTAGGACAACCCCAAGTTGAATGTGCCTTCTCTCATCTTTGAACTCCCACAGCACTCATTTCTTTTTTATATTGCATAGCTTTCTTTATTTTATTATAGTTACTTGTAACTTGTCTTATCTCCTTGAAATAAACTTCAAGGTTCTTGAAGGAAGAGTAAATCATACATTCAGTTTTTTTCACCTTTTGGAGTTGCCTCTGTAGCATGAGAGAGAGGGTAGCCCATTTTGTTCTGAGAGGGAAGTTATTGGTTTGTGAATCTTTATACAATTATATCTGATTTGAAGGAAAAACTACGCTAGAATTGAGTTTCCTTAGACAACGAGAGTGTTTAAAAGCAAGTGTGTTATAGTGCAAAGTTTTAGATCACCTATCAAGTTTTAAACAGCATCTGCCTAACCTTTTTCAACTATGGTTTTACAACCACTATAGTAGATTCTTCTAGGAAGATAGGATATGTGAATCTGCATTTTCAGTGAGGTCTCTTAGATGTTACTCATGCACATTCAGTGTTGAGTATCACAAGTCTGGCTTCAGGGGAGAGTGAGTACATAAGAGTACTACATCTTCTCAGAGATCAACCAAGTAAACCGGTGTTGAAAAAATATGCTCTTTTCTTAGTGCTGACCAAAAACATGGCCATTGTATAACAACCACCAGCCTATCAACTTCAGGGAGTTTAAGTGTGCTCACATGGATGCCCTGGGCTATTCCTGAATATGGTGTATGTTAGACTTAACAACAATAAAAGTCATTTTGCATTTCACTTTTAAAGCAAAGGGGTGTTCTCAAATACTTTTTGTCTTGGCTGAAAGACCTAGTTGGAGTCAAAATTAAAAGAGATAAGGAGTGCTGGACCTTGTCATAAAGAACTTAGAGACTATGTTCTGTAATTCTCCTTTGAAGTTTTAAAATAAAGTTAATTTATTAGGTGGCTTCAGTAAATGGTTCAGGAGCTGAGATAATTTTAATCTATGCTTGATCCACAGTTCAAATATAAAATTGGACCACATTTTCTCTCACTATATTAATTGGTGCAAAAGATTAAAACACATGTACACAGGACAGTAAATGTATAGTATGATCGTGTAGTTCTTCTTTTATTGCTTGCTCTTCCACATAATACTAAACATTCCCCAAGGAAACAAAATGAATTTTGAGTTAGTCATATTCAGTGAGGAGGGGAGTACTATAACAGTGACAAATATAATACTGAAAAATATTATAATCCCCTTTATTTTGACAAAGCAAGGAGGCAATGTATATGTTAGAAATCTTTCTCTTTTAAGCAATACAAAGTACAAGTCATTAAGACTTTTAAAATAAAGAGAATTTGCATATCACTTCACTTTAAAATACATGAGTGTCCTAGTTTATAGGCCCAGTTCTGGGTTTTAGCAATATATTCAGTACACAATTCACTTTCAACTGTTTTTCTTTACTCTTGCAAACATGGCTGTATTCCAAATATGGCTACTAGAAGATTTACTAAATGCTGCCATGCTCATATTCAGCAAGACAGAGTCTGCTTCTGCTACAACCAAATAAAAGTGATGTAATTGTAACTTATGGACTCTGATTCCCCTATTTTTCATATCTACTTACCTGCAAAAATAATCTTGGCCAAGAAGATAAGTTGTGTTAATTGGTTTTAGCCAATCCTGGTACAGCTCTAGAAACAGAAATTGAATAATACATCTTACTAGCACATTAAAGGTGGGAAATTATAGGTGTCTTTAGGAAAAGAAAGACAAGATATAACTGATACAAAGCCAACTAATGAATGCTCACTAAAAACTATAAATGTCCACAAACAAATGTTTTTATCAGTATTTTTAATCATCTTTTTAAGTTTTTTGAGTGCAATGCTTCTTTCCACATAATTGTGCTATAGAAAATTGTCTCACTGTTAACTTTAATTTTCTTTCATGGTTAGAGATTTATCTTTTCATTATTTATTGAGCCAGATGAGCAGTACTACTCATCTATAGTTCATAGTCAGATTATATTTTATTTAAAAGTAATTTCAATGGCAGAAAACCAACTACAGTTGTTTAAGAAAATAAAAATATGCTTTTATTTACTTATGTATTTTACATAGCATGTAGTTTGAAGGTGGGCAGTTAAGAGATGAACCAGTTCTTCATGGGACCAGAGCTAAGGTATCTCTGACTCCCAGTGCTCTTCTCTGGTAGTCACCAATAAGCACTATAGATCCAGCTGCTACACCAGCATTCAGGTTGGGAAGAAGAGAAAGTTCAAATGGGTTGTGGCGTTGCAGTCTTTTCTATCTCATTAGCCACCTTACCTTCCAAGGAACTGGATAAAGTGAAGATATTTCTTTTTTTTTTTTTCTAAAGCAAAACCAGACAAAAGAGGTAGAATAGAGAATAGATTATAAGTGAGACAACCCATAATATCTTCCCCAGATAACATACTCAATTGTTTAATGCACATATTCATTTAGTAACAGAAGCAGAAATCAGTATCAAAAACAAAATTGAAAGTCTATACCTTATTAAGCATAAGCTGGAGGTGGACAATCTTATGAGGAAACAGATCTACTGAAGGACATTCAAATGTCTTACTCTATGCTAGACAGAGATTTATATTAAAAGAAAATAAAGTTTAGTAAAAGTGATCAGTACTTACCAATACTGGTGAGTATATGCTGGCAAAGGCTTTAGAAATAATGTATTTATTTATCAGATTCAGTTTAAAAACTTAGTGTTTATAAACAAATACAGTAAAGTTTCAGAATACAAAATCAACATATAAAAATCAGTTGTGTTTCTATATGCCAATCAGACATCCTGAAAAAGAAATCAATAAAGCAATCTCATTTGCAACAGCTACCAAAAACCGAGAAATACATTTAACCAAAGAAGAAAAAGATCTCTACAAAGAAAACTGTGTAACATTGATTAAAGAATTTGAAGAGAACACACCAAAAGTGAAGATATCCCATGCTCATGGATTGAAGGAAACAATATTGTTAATATAGTTATAATACCTAAGTGATCTATAGATGCAGTACAATTCCCATTAAGATAACAACAACATTTTTTCAAAGAAATAGTAAAAAAATTCTCAAATTTGTACTATGTCATGAAAAAACCCAAATAGTTAAAGCAGTCCTGGGGGTGGTACAGGGAAAACACAAAAGAAAGTAAAAACAAGAACAAAGCTGGAGGCACCACACGACTTGATTTCAAATTATACTACAAACCTATAGCAACCAACAGCATAGTACTGGCATAAAAACAGACATAGGCCAATAGAAGTGAATAGAGAACCCAGAAGTAAATTCACACACAAACAGCCAACTTATTTTTGACAAAGGCCCCAAGAACATATATTGGAGAAAAGGCAGTCTCTTCAGAAAATGATGTTGGGAAAACAGGATATTCATATGCAGACGAATCCCCATATTTTGTCATATACAAAATCAACTCAAAATGGATTAAAGACTTGAATGAAGTGAAACTATAAAATTACTAGAGGAAAACATGGGGAAGTACTATATAGGACATTAGTCTGAACAGTGTTTTATTTTATTTTATTTTTTAAAGATAGGAACTCAAAAGCCCAAACAACAAAAGCAAAAATAAACAAATGGGATAACATCAAACTAAAAGATTTCTGCACAGCAAAGGAAATAATAAACAAAATGATGATACCACACACAGAATGGAAGAACATATCTGTAAATTACCCACCTGAAAAAGGTTGAATAACTAGAATATATAAAGAACTCAAAAACTCAATAGCAATAATGATGATAATCCAATTAAAAATTGGACAAAAGACCTGTATAGGCATTTCAAAAAGAAGATATGTAAATGCGCAACAAGTATATGAAAAAGCTCAACATCACTAATCATCAAAAACTTGCAAATCAAAATGACAATAGGCTATCATCTCACCCCAAGTAGAATGCATATTTTCAAAGAAAGACAAAAACAACGAATGCTGGTAAATATATGGAAAAAGGGAAACTCTCATATACTGTTGATAGGAATTTATAGTGCAGCCATTATAGAAAACAGTATGAAGGTTTCTAAAAACTAAATATAGAACTACTATATTATCCAGCTATCCTACTACTGGGCATATATCCAAAAGAAAGGAAATCAGTATAGCAAAGAGATATTTATATTTCTCTGTTTATCTCAGCACTATTCACAATAGCCAAGATATGGAATCAGCCTAGGTATCCAAAAACTGGTGAATGTATAAAGAACATGTGGCATATACACACAACGTAATACTATTTAGGCATAAAAAAATAAAACCCCGTCATTTGCAGTAACATGGATGAACTGAGGGTAATTATGCTAAGTGAAATAAACCAAACACAGAGAGACAAATATTGCATGTTCTCATTAATATGTAAGTGCCAAGAAGGTGGATTTTATTGATGTAGAGAGTGGAATGGTAGTTACCAGAGGCTGGGAAGGGAAGGTGGTGGGAAGGGAAGAGAAAGGAAGAGAAGTTGGATAACAGGTACAAAAATACAGTTAGATAGAAGGAATAAGTTACATTATTCAATAGTACAAAGGGGAACTTATAGTTAATAGTAATAGTAATATATTGTATATTCCAAAACAGCTAGAAAATAATTGTAATGTTTCCAATAAAAAAATATTTGAGATGATGGATATCAGTCTCCCTGTTTTGATAATTACATATTATACACAGCTATCAAAAATCACATCCCCACAAAATATGTGCAACTATAATATATCACTAAAAAAAAAAATCAATTGACCATATTTGTGTTTTTATAGTAAAATTAAAACCAAACAAAAAAGAGGAAAAATATTGCTCAGTTATAAATATAAATGGCCACATGAAAATTGATAACCTGTCAAACTATGATGGTCGTCTTTTAGCCTGCTGTGTGCATTTTAAAATGTACCGAAGTTTATGTGAATAACAAAGACTGAGCAGTTTCAAGGGCAATATAACATAACATTTGACTTAAACATCTTTCTTGCATGCAGAAGAGTTTGAGCAAGAGGCTATTTCTCCTTTTTAAGATTCACTCCCATGAAAATGGCAAAGCCTGATAAAAGATAACGTTTACCAGATGATCATATTTTACCAGAGTTTAATGTAAATTTTTTAAAGTACATTTGCTATAAAATTATATCTGAAGATGTATCCTATTTTATAATTCAATGTCCTCTATGCAAAGTCTACCTCAAGTTTCAAATGTAGGGGGAAAGAATTCCTCCCTAAATAACTCTTGTAAGCAATGCGTAAAGTTACAGAGTTAGAAAACAGCAACATCAAAAAGCTGCTCTGATTGTGTGCTTACCTCTATGTCAGAGAATCAATACAACCAAATGCTGCCTGACCCACTTGGATACATCATCATCATTCTATGTTGCAGGAGACTATAACTGGACCCAAATACTATCCCCAAATTGGCAATAACTTCCTTGTATGAAATGCTAAATCTCTACTTAACATATACCTGACAGCCTACTGTACCAACTGTGAGTGGCAAGTTCATTGTGGGCAACCCCTACAATACCACAAAGACCCGCTAACGAGGCCTTTCACTTGTGTCTACTCAATTTATTTTAAAACCATTTCAACCAAAGTCCAAGAGATTGAAGAAAATATGGAAATGAAACATCATAAACCAAATAGATCAGACAAACCCAGAGTTCCTCTATCTGGCTTTCTATATCTCTCACCTTCTTTAATAGGTTTGCTGTTTTGGGGACATTTAGAAAATTTACTGAGCCTCCAGTAAATCTATCAGCTTCTAGAATCAACAATATCTGATCTATGAGTCTGTTTTGACCTAGGCAACTTTGTTATACTGGCTAATTTTTAATGTCCTCAACATATAATGTGATTGAATAACAAATGATTTCTTTTTAATCCCCATCTTAATCATTTATTATGTAAGATTATAGTCCTACTGCCTTGCTTTCTGTTTTGTCTTTTTTCTGAGATTTAATTAGAGATATGTTCTGACCTCATGACCACGGAACTAAGGTTTTCAACTAGTCTAAATTTACTAATCCCTTCTTGTGCCAGGGGTCACTAAGACCATCCTCAGGTTCGATGACTTGCCAGAAGGGCTCACAGGACTCACTATATGGTTATACTACCAGTTATAATGGATTATGACAAATGACGCAAAACAATGCCAGCAAAGGGAAAAGTGCCTGGATTATGCTACCACTCATATGTCTCATCCTCAATGAGCAACGAGGACATTTGGGGCATTGATTTACAATCATTTTCAAAATAGTACTCTACTGCTAAGTACTCAGAAGTCCTTCTTTTTTTGTTTTTTGTTTGTTTTCGAGTTGGAGTCCTACTCTGTCGCCCAGACCGGAGTGCAGTGGCCGCTCCCGGCCACCGCAGCCTCGACCTGCTGGGCTCCGGCGATCCTTCCACCTCAACCTTCCGAGTAGCTGGAACTACAGGCACACACTACCATG